>NW_017097429.1:13744-198437 GCF_001412225.1 Nicrophorus vespilloides | reverse complement strand
ATCGTGAAATGAACGAAAAGGAAGTTCGTTGTGTGCAGCGTTCGCTGTGCGAGGCGTTCGTTATGCGAGGCACCACTGTACATGATTATTACATTTTCTTATGTTTTAAAAACTGACGTTCATTAAAATACTTTCATAATTATATGACAACATATAGTACTGAATAACACAGTTATAAATCAGAATTATTTACATAATTAAAAAAAATAAATAAAGTTTAAAAATAAATTTAATGTAATTCGAATGGTAACTAAATTTTCATTATTAAATAATTCAATAAAATTATAATATACAAATCAATTAAATTACTTTGATATCAATAAAATATAGATTTAGCCATTCAGAAGATATTAGGAAGTAATATAATTTGTTTGAAAAGTCGTGAAAGAAAATGCAAATACTATCAATAATATATAGTTGTATTATACAAATAAATTAAGTTGTGTGAAATTGTTGGGAAAATTAATTAATTAATGGTAAGTTATATTGTATTACTGTCATAAATATATATGAATGCTATGATATATCAGAGGTAATTGCGTGGCTGTGATACCGGATTATCATATTTCGAGATACAAATGACTGTAAATATCTTTATAACAAATCGGTTATAAATAAATGCAAAATCAGAATACACCGTGTATGGACTTATCCTTGTATAGGTATTTATGTATAAAATTCATGTATACTCGAGTTTAACAATTTCTTGGTGGATATAGCTGCTCGCTGTTGGCTTTAACACGTCCCGTATATCTAAACAGAATCAACGTTTATTGACAAATCCTAATCAATATTTATTAACGAATTCAAAACTATTCGATGGAATTCATGTGCGACTGCCTGTTTCCATTTGTCAGCGATCATTCCGCACTTCTAGTTTTATTACCAACTTCATTTGAAAAATATGGACAAAGTGTAATCGATGCGCAGAGGCTTCGAACGAGAGCAAACGATTTTCCACAACGCAATGCAGCAGAACACATCGACACAACCTTGGGAAAATCAGTATTTATTTAAACGAAATAAGGATCTGGCCTTTCCCTACGATGTGAGTAATAATAATAATAATAATAGAGACGGACTGGATTTTTACGAAACGAAATAAATTGCAAAAGGATTGTATCGGTATTAATTACGACACGCCGAGAAAACGCAGTTGTTATTTCTTCTTTACTCTGTTCGCCTCGTTTACTTCGTTTTCGTTTCCTGTCCGTAATATAAATTATTAATTACCTCGAGGAGAATCCAAAAGCGATTCCAATTACACTCAATCTTTTCGAATCTCTCGATTTTTACAATCCAACAAAATAATTGTATCGTTATATTATTTTTTTATTTCTCTGATTCATTAAGAACTTATTAACTTAACCCCTAACAAATTTGCACATTTGCTACTTTTTTATTACTTGCTGTGAACTAAAGAACAGGCGATTTCTACGTGTGTTTTTTTTACATTAACTCGTTTGATGGATGAAGCAGTAATTGGAGAAATTCATCCGATTCATCCGTAATTGAATTTGTTCTCGTAATGCCAATAACGATTCGATGTTTCAATTAATATTTGATGATGTAATTACTTAAATGAAACTTTAAACTTTCAACGTTACGGAGATGTTCAAAGTATTTGTTAGGATTCTCTAAGAGCCCCATGGGTATAAAATATACAAGTGAAAAGTGGATATCAAACAAGACGTCATCATTCTTCTCAATGTTCAACATTATTAAATTGAATAATGTGCGTCCTTTAAAATAATTACAAATCATCTTTATATTGTCAATTAAATCAACGCCGCGATATTTATTTGCAGTCGATGGTATTTAAGTGGCAGATCGAAGTAATAGATGGTAAATTCGCGAGTAAACGATTCGGAAAGTCGCAAATAACAAAGATTTATTTTATTGTCCATTAAACAATGAATTTAATTGTGGTAACGTATCGGAAATAGGATATCCAATTCGTAGTTTATTAATTTTTATTGCATCGAAACAAGTTACCTTCGGTTCTTCTCGTAACGAAAATGCAAGCAAAGAAACACGAAAAAAAAATACGCCACCAATTATAAATAAGGAGTAGGTAAATCGTTGACATCGAATTATTTCCGACAGTCTAATTATCGCTTCAGTCAATTAACAATTAAATAAACACCGACGTGCAGGAAAGTAATTGATACAGTCGTAATGTTGTGTCTCGTTGTTGTTGTTGTTTTTTTTTCACTCATCATCCGACGGACACGTTTTCTCATTCATATCATTTACTCGGTGTCGTTTTTAAGGCTGCGTTTTCTTGGAACCTTGAGTTGCGGAGAAAGTTACTACAACTATGTTTAATATTATACGGGGAAAAAAGAAAGAGAAGATGTAAGAGACAAAAAAAAACAAGAATAACTGAACCGAAACATGAATGAGAGAAAAAAGTACACGTAATTTCAAATTATTATCTTTTTTTACTCTTTACATCGAAATCAATGTTTCTTCTGCTTTCTTTTAGTATGGTTAATTATAAATCTTTGTATCCGTTAATAATCATTTAATAAGATTTTATCGAAAACTTCCTAACGAATCTTATACATTAATCATTATTGAAGAACTGGTATTGGCATATAAAGGAAATAACTAAATTAACAGTTTATTAACAGCAAAATGCTACCACAACATGTTATTATTTGTTTTATGCTACTTCAGTATAATTAATTCGGATCTTATGTATTTAATAAATTGCAAGGTTCGAATCCAACATTAAAATTCAATATAATTTAATTTTCAACTATAAAAATAATAAAAAAAATTATAATCAAATATTTACATATTTAAATAATTTTATTCATATATAAAAAAATGTTTCTTTTACTTAAAATCATAATCATAATAACATTGAAAATAATGATTCTACAGAAAACTTTTTTAATAATTAATACTTTTCAATAATATGTAATTATAAAAATAATAACTTCAAATTATTGACAATTTATTATGTTTGAATTAATCTATTCATTCATATTTACATAACATTTCCATTAATAAAGTTACAATTTCCGACATACTATTAAATAATTATTTGTAATTATATAATTAATCAATTAAATATTGAAAGATAGTGAAAATATCTGTTTTAAATGATAATGTTATTTCATAAACATCAAAATCAATTTAATTCATGTAAAATCTAAACATATTTGATTAATGAAATAGCTGCTAATAATGTACACTTTTTTCTCTATATTAAAATTCTCTTAAATCTAGTTTTTTTTTGTTAATTTCTTATAAATTTCTTTTGAAATCCGACATATGCAAATGTTATATCATTAAATAAACGTTAATTGTTGCTTGTTTCAATAAGTCTATTAGATTTGTTAGTAGAAATGTGTTTATTAAAAGGAATGTGTAATATATTATAATAATAAATTATGATTTGTTCGAAAGTGAAAATTCATATATTTTCAATTGATTCGTTAGAACCTTTAAAATATTGTAGAAATATAGTAGTCATTCATAAGATTTCAGTTGGAAGCTGTTCGAATGTGAATTTCACATCATTATCTATTTTTTATGAATGTAATGCGAATAATTCATTAAGCACTTTTTTCACGGCGGAAAAATTAACAACAATAGCCGTAACGCAGATACACGACCGAAACGATGATTGATTGTGCAAGAAGCATTGTTCGCGCATCCTCCGTGGATCCTTCTTTTCAGAGCTTTCACGAAAAACCTATGCGGAAAACGGCAACAATATAACTATCGACAATGAGTCTCGTGTAGCGAGAAATACCGTTAATACAATTGTAAGTGTCACTGCGGGCATTTCCCACCGATAATCCGAGAACGGCATTCCGCGTCCTCCGTAATCAGGACGAAATCGAACGGTTGCCTAAAAATATCCGGGGATGAACGTTGTCACTGACCCCGGTCCCGTAAATAAATTCTATAAAATAAAGAGGGATGGTTATCTCGGAAAGATGCGGACCGAGAGAAGATAATATCTATATATATATATATAGTTTTTTGAAACGACCCAGACGTGGGCAGCCTATCTCTTCAACAATGACACAAACTTGTCGTCATATACTGAATACAAATCCGCTCATTTCGTGCTCACACGCATAAAGGAAGAAGCGAAAGAAAGAGCGCACTGGAAGCAAGAAAAAAAATGTATACATATAAAAAGAGAAGAGGGAAATTTGTGTAACAAATATGTTTCCGAGAATCATATATACAAAAAAAAAAGTAAGGAACGGCCGACATCCTCCCCCGATTCACAGATTTAACTCTTACTTCGAATCTAGGAGAGACGTAGATGTAGTTTTCAGGTAGTTGCGGTTTCCAAGAAACTGGAGCGCAGTGGTAATTTCAAATCTCGTTTATACCTATATTTTTTGAATGGCTCTCAATATTATTACTTAACGAGCTTATTAGTGGATCATTTAAACACGACGCGTGTTTTAGTTTTCTCCTTTCAAAATATACGAACCGTATGATCCCATTCATATTTAGAAAACAAATCGTAGTTTCGTTGGAAATTCGTTGAGTTGGCATTTTCCGAACGGGCGTGGGCCTTCTGCATCGGACGAAATAAATAAAGAAAAAGGAGAATATAAGTACGAACCGTAAACTCGTTTCGAGATGAAATATGGTTTCTACGATTAAATTTTATTAGGTTTTCCACGAACCGGACGTTAAAACGAAATTCATCCGAAATCACATTTTAATAAGATCCTTCGTCTTCTGTGGAACTTTTACAAGAGGTATTCTTTGATTTTGTACATAATCATATTTCACTCAAGCCGCGGCGTGTCTAGGCTCAATGTTTAATAACGAAAGTTAAGCAATATGTTTTGAATGGGTGAACACAATATAACAAATATACAATTATTTTCTAAATAATGATTCTTTCATAAAATATTTGCAGAATAAAGTTTTATTAAATTTTAGCGTTGGAAGTTCCATCAAAACTTTTTTAATATCTCATTATTCATTTCAGATATTGTCTTGATCATGATACCAGAAATAATCAATTTGAGAAGATCATATGTACTCATTCTAATTCTATTTAAGATAAATTGGAAATAAAGAGAATTACAAAATATTTCATTTTGATTTAAAAACAAAATGTTTCTCATTTTTAACAAAATTTCAAAAACATAAACATATTTCAATGAATGTTATTGAGAGAAATGAATGTATTTGGTTAATAAAATTTCTTTTATAATAAACGTGGGATAATAACAATAAGTGACAATGGTTTAATCACTTAAAATATCAATGCTTTAGTAATATTGATAATCTTATTAAGATATAAGAGAAAAGATTTACAATGCGATTAAAACATCTATATCGAATATCATGTTAGTAGACCTAAAGACTTTTATTGGCTCGTTATAATCCATGTATCATTTCTAGATTAAAAACACATAGATATTCATATTTTAAATCCTATTACAAGCATTTAATAACGAAACAACTCAATTAAGGTGTCGATGAAAAAAAAAATATAAAAATAATAATACAGAAAAAAAAAACACGAACGAAACGGTCACCAAAGCCAGAATGTTTATTTAAAAGTCGAATTAATTTGCAAAGTAGGTTACGTAACCACCCTTCTGGATTGATTAATAACATCGGGCGATAAATTACGTCGGAATGAAAATAAATAAATTACGAGTGTGAAAAAGAAAACTGGCGCGTAAGAATTGGTCGGGGAGAGCGAGAGAGGAAGAATCGACATCGAAAACAAAAAAAAAATATACAGGTTGCAATCTGCATTTCAAATCGATTTAACATTTAAGAAAAAGAGTAATTAAGCGCAACATTATCCTAATTTTTTGTTGAATAAATTTGCATGAAATTTGGCATTAAGGACAACCAATTAAAAGCGCCAACGTGAAAATGAAGCAAACAAACGGCGCGACGAAATGCAAATAAAACAAAACGAAAAATAAATCAACGAAACGGACGAATTAAATGAAAAAGGATGATCACGGACGGCGGGAGCGGCGAAGGAGCAGCGTGTTAATTCGTTCCAATTGCAATCAATCAATTACGATTTCTTTTTTTTTTTTTCGTTTATTTTTGGTTATCTGTAATTTTCTCACTGTTTCGGAAGATAAATATTAATTTATATCTAAAAGTTTCAGGAATAATACATTAGTCGTCAATACATGAATATATCAAATAACTGAATTAATAATTTTAAAATTTATTTAATTGTACAATAAATTATCATGTACATATTCACAACCTCTCGGTTGGTTAGGTTCTAAGTTGACAATATTTGAAAATCTACTGAACGTATGTAATATCAAAGATTATCTATGAAACATGGAAACAACAAATCATATATTTCATAAAGTACAAAAATTCAAGTATTATATTATTTCAAGTAGTTTGAAAAATATTTATTTCAGTTATTGAACTAAATCTATTGAGTTTAAAATGAATATAGTAAAAAATGATTTTAAATTAAATATATAAATCTTCGTCCTCGTTTCTTATTAATACTGTATCTTTATAGAAAGATGTGTTTGCGCTAATAGAAATTCTGCGGATCCGGAGGGAACCATTTTTTGAACAGATATATGGGATCCACTTCATCTTCGCCTTCTGCTCCTTCGTCGTGCATATTTTTCTGGGCGCTTGTTCTTGTGTATTTTTTTTAGTTTGGTTTGTTTTTGATTTTTTTTTGTATCATTTTATTTTTGTTGTTTTTTTAATTAATTTTAATTATTGGTTTGTTAGGGCCCCCAAGACTCTTCTCCCGTTGTCGGCCGATGCGAATATGCTTATGGTCAGTCGGTGGTACACGGCACTCGGTCGTTGGTGAGGTGGTTCTTTCTCTCTTTCTTGGGCCCGAGCTCTCCCGCTAAGTTACGATGCACGGCGCGCATACTTGCGGGTATTGTGCAAACTGTAATTAGCGTGGTGAATGTGCCTTTTATAAATGAGGCTATCGAGTGGGCATTTTGCAAATGCATGTAGGATTTGGTCCAGGACCGTAACAAATACACATACACACACACATATATATATATACACATGCACAAGAAGACGGGCGCGCGCGAGCGCTCACATACATCAGCGGACAAAACGAGACGGCGATGTCCATTGGCTTCCTTTTCCTCCTTGTCCTTTTTCGGCCAAGCATTTTGTTATCCTTTTTTTCCAACATCGCATTTCGAAACGACAATCGAACTTTGTAAAGAAATACGAAAACAAAAACTGAGTACACCTAAACATGATTCACTTTTCGAGTACCTTTATATACACAGTCATTAGAAGAAATAGAAATGAGAGTTTGACCTCAGGGGATCTTACAAACTACAATAGGCATTTGCATAATCTATATCCAGGATTAAGATATTATTTAAAAGGTTGTTTTAACTCACTATTTTTTTTTATAAACTATTTATGTCTTTTAAATCAGATTGAAATAAACGATAAAAGTTTCTATTAATTGTTATTTTAGTTATTTTCAAAATATTGTATAATGTTCTCAATTTTAAATTTTAATAGAAAGTTATATTGAGAACGTTATATGTAACGTTATTCATTCGAGTTGGCGAGGAATGTTGGTGTATACTTAATAAATATAATTGATGTATAGAGGTTGTTGTAAATACAATTGGAGAGGAATTTAATGGAGATGCAGGCCCATTGAATATCGACACCGGTTGACACGGAGATTCGAATATAAAAGTTGGCAGCGGCTGTAAATCAAGCAATGCTACCAACATTCGACGGAGACCATTGTGGCCGTTTTTTGCCCGAAATAACTGGATGATTTATACCGGATCCGGGGGTTGGCGGGAGGAGGTTTGAATGCGAAGACGATGCCTCGTCGTCGTCCTCCGAAGTCTCCTCTTCCTGTCCATATATCCGTTCCTGTTTAGAACCACAATGTCGCGCCATTTAAATAATCGCGAAACGCATTGGCAATATTTCACGAGCCGTGCACGGCTTTTTTGATTTATGCACGTGCGGCTCCGCAGCAATATAATATATAATATAATATGCGAGAGTGTAAAAGGTCACTGCGTGTGCACCGAGTGGTAAGAGCGCCCTCTGCTTGCACCGGAAGAAACCGGAAAATTCTTATTCCTAAGCTTAACCATCTTCTTCAACTACTTCTTTTCATCTTCATACTCCAAAGGCAAAAATCAAATCCATTTTTTTTGCTGGAAGGTAGGAATTGAGTGTTTCAGAGGTGTGGAAATGCTTTGCAAATGGATTCGTCGCCGATTGGATATAGCGCACAGGTCGCGCGCGAACACGCGGATTGCGTAACATTTTGGATATTATTACCACTTTCCCATGCACCTGTAGCTTTGCTCGGGCTCCAAACAACAGGTACGAAGTTAGCGTGCGCGAATTACAGGGCTGGATCGAGGCGCGACGTAATGATCGGTTGGGTCACTGCAATCTTCTGGGCCGTGGCCCGCACAATAATTGAAACGGATTATAATATTCGGCATATCCTTTGCGTATTGGAAATCCAATCTGTTCCGATTCCGAGAGGTCGATGATGTTAACCTGAGATGGAGTAAAATCCGTCTCCATCCATCTGGTTTGTTTCGGTCCGGTCTGATCTGGTCTTGGACCATTTGGAACCGAGGAGGAGGCATAACTCGAGCGTTTCGAAAACTGTTAAATTTACTATAAGTTAAGTAGTAGTTTGCAGTATGGTGAGCGGACATAATTCAACGGTGAGCACGTAAAAAGGGACAGGAGAGTATGAGAATGGAGCGAGAGACAAGGACGGGGCGCGACGCGAGTGCGGCCCTCGTAAAACTGGACTCGCACTTGTAAGATGGGTGGCTGTAATTACTAATTATATATTGCAAAGTTCCCAACATATAAAATATCCCGATCGCAATTAAGTCTTATAATAACAAACAATGATAGAGATCGCTCTGCTCTGTGTACCAATATATCTATATACGTACGTATGTACGTACCTACATACATACCCATAGCAATAATCGAGCAAAATAAAATTAACCGTCCTTCCTAGAACCTCCCATTTCCATCGATCTCATCCAACCAGAGGCTTTCCCAAATATTAACAATATTCAATCCTCTCCTTATCCTCACCAACAACATGAAGACTACAGCTTCATAATCTTACAACGATAAACATTAACAAATTATTATTTCGATAAATAGTAGATATAGGAAGAGATGTTTCAAATTATACTCGCTTTCTAAATGTAAGTGCATCCCATCAAATCTTGAGTAATATATTATCAAACAATTATATTTCAAATCAAATACATTTTAATCAATTAAAGATTGCATGCAAAGTAATATAATAGAATCAAATTGGTATTTGTAAGTTTTTACACTTTCACACTTGGACTAGTTCTATACATATTATTGAGGTTAATAATTAAACACATTAATTTTTATGTGTTTGTAAAATTTGTAAAAATAATTTGTCACATAAATTTTCAGTATGTCAAGAATAATTATTACTTGTGAGAAAAGATAATATTAATTATTGGTCTTGTATTGGTATTGTATATATAATTCTTGTCAGTTAAAATTTGTTGCTGGACTTTTTTTCATGTATTAAATTGATAGTAGAGTAAACAAGATGACATTTGAGTTTGAGAATAATAAGTAAAAGTTGTGGAGAAATAACGTGAGGAGCAAGTTGAAATTAATGTGTAAAACCCACGTGCTTAGAAAGCACATGACAAGAACGAACAGAACCAATTTGACTTTGCATTTGAGCTGACCTAACAAGAAACAACCCACCCAACAGAGTACGATAATATCGTAATGACCGAACTCGTCGTAGTTCTTTGTTTCTTTCTTTTGCTCCTTAAAGCAGGGCTAAAGACCATCGCTCATTATCCCAAACTTTTTGTATTCTTTTAAGGTGAATTGCTACACGACAAATTATGTATATTTAGACCAATAAATACGAGACTTATTATTAATTTTAATGACGGTAGGAGGCGGGAAGGGATCGAGGATCAAAAACCTTAAAAATGTAAAATAAGAAGAAAAAAAGTAAGGAACAAAACCTATGAAGGAAACAATTTTGCGGTGTCCGTTCCACTCATAAACTCCTGATTGGTACAAGACGCGCGATGATACGATCATTATGTGAATGTGAGTGGAAAACCGCAATGCACCGCACACCATGTCATTTTTCAGCACCACCGGAAACCGACGGCCTGTCATTATTTCATTTTCAGTTGGTCCCTCCATCCGAAATTGCCTCCACACAAATTTTTCAATCACACGCAACATTAATCCCTAACGACACGGACCAACTCCGGATCAGACCGGATCGTATCCAACCCGACTACGACCTCGTCTCCGATCCTGCTACATACCTACTATTTGTTATTGTCTCATTTTATTGCAGCAATTACTACTGCAACCCTCTTGCATTTTGGAACGTTTTTTAACCGTTCGCGTTCACCGAAATCTCTTTGATTCTACAGAAGCTTTATTGGGGTGTTAAACTGTGTTAATGGCGGCAAGATGCAGTTGATTATAACGTTAGTGGACTCATTAGCATGTCGATGCTAATACTCGATCGGTTTACTTTTAATACTTCTTCTCTTTTTCCCTCTTTGCGTCTTCGACTCAACTGGACGCCGTTCGGAATATCAAAAAAAAAACTGGCAATAAAATCCACGTTCACTGTTTACTTAGGATTCATCTGCGATGATTAAATCGTTAAGTGATAATTGCACTTTGGTCTGCGAGAAAATTATAGAAATTTCGTAAAAATTATCCTGAGTACGCTCACTCTTGTTGTGTCCAGGGACGACGACGTTTCCCACGATTCACTTCGCTTTTTAGATGTAGACACTGTTGAATGTGAAATTAGCACATTCTGCCGAGTCTTGCTAATCATCTTTGAATGTAACAACAATTACCCCCTTGTTGTTGGGATCAAAGTCTACAAATCCTACAAACAAATCCTCACACATTCCTGTAAATCGCAACCTATCTCTATTTTACTGCAAATATTGATGAATATTACGTATGAATATTAGCTTTACGCCATTCTGAGAATTATTGCCAACACATTTTCTCACTCAAAAGATTCAGAGAATTCCTTTCGAATTGGAAACATGTCAGCTTATTTATGATATATTTTCCTCTTATAGTTGCGTAAATCCATAATTAGGTATGTTTTCAACAATAATATTTATGTCTGTCAAAATCATAGTGGATTCAATACATCGGAGTTAATTGATAATTAACAGTGATTCTGACTGAGCGGATTGCTATTAGAAATCGGTAATAAAATGAAGTGATTTAGGAGGAAACTATAAACTTGATGTTTGAATTACATCGTTTCCTTGTTTTCTTATTTTTTTCTTTTCAAGTTTTTAAAAGGCATTTTACGACTTTCGCATATTTTAGAGCAAATGGATTTGTTATAAAACATTATCTTCCTGTTAAAGTATCTTGCATAGAAATTAAGTAATAGATACATCTATAGACATGACATGCTAATAAACTTTTTAGTATTACATAAGACTTCCAATTCGGGATATATTCAGTTTCTGCTGATTGATCTCAATAGATATAATAAGGAAAAAATAGTTTTAGTAAAGACGTGAGATCAAGTAGTTATATTAAAGGAGTATTTCAACTCAGAATTGTGTATATTGTTAGCTATGTCAGTATTTTGTATGGTTATTTGCCGATAAATCTTAATGAATTTTATGTTGAAACTAGATTGGTTTAGGAGCATTGGACGTGATGGAAATTAACGTTGTTTATGGTTGAACGTTCCGCTATTGGAAATCTGTAATAAAATATAAAGTGGAGTGATTATGAAGGGAACAACAAACTTGAACTCTGAATTATGTCATTCCATGCGTTTGTATATGTGTGTGTTTTGTCGTTTCCTCGTTTTTATTTTGTAAATGGAATTTTACGACTTTGGCATATATTATAAGTCGAATGGATTTGTTATAGAAAACGTGTCTTTGGTCTGGTCGGATGGAGACAGATATAGAGTACAGAGAGAGGCAGAGGCGGCCGTGGGTTCTTCTGCGCCTGTTGGATTCAGTTGGGTTCTTCGCGATTCTTCGAGTCGGAGGAAGAGGAAGGCTTAGTTAGCGTCACCTGAGAAAGGATCGGAGGAGTGGAGAAGGGCGGGCGGTGTGAGTGAACTTGGTGAGTCCCGCTTATTGGTCGGCAGCAGCTCCAAGACCATACCACGTCCCAACTGGTTGGCTACCGCTTGTTCTCATAATGATAATAATAACAGTAGCTTCTCATTACGGCCGCGACCATCAACGTAATTGCCAAAGACAGCATGGCCACTCGCCATACACACACATACACACTCGTACACACTTACATATTACTACTACACTGGTCGACACTCCACCGCCAATCAACACTCAACCAGAAACTCCAAGAAAATGGACACTCCGTTGGCGCGCCGAATACACATACATTCTCACATACTCTTCATCCCGAAAATATTGTTGTATTCACTTTAAATTTATTATTCGTAATTATACAACGCCGGATAAATTATGCCAGTACGAGCGGAACGCTGCGGACCCGAAAAAATGCAAATTGCACACACACGATTTTCTCGGAAACTCATGTATCATGTTCATTATGCAATGCGTATAATCCAAACAACTTCCAAACAAAAAAGATAATATGATATAATAAGATCGACGGGTGGCAACCATTTGGGTACTTAATGTTTGACAGCTTACGAAACTTAATGAACATCTGTATTGTATATGGTTGGAATATTAGTAGAATTATTTTGTATATACTGTAAACCTAATTCCTGTTAAAAATATACACATTAATGAAGATTTTCGTAGTCGTGGTTAATTTAAAGACAAACCTCGTAATAACCATATACTGCTCAATAGTATAAAATAAGCTGTAATTCTGTAAAACTTCTATATTATATTAACAGTATAGAAGTGGATGAAGATACTCTTAGTCGATTATTAATTGAAAATCACAAACATATATATGATAATACGAAAATACATTATAATTAACAAATAAATAGGATAAAACATTTGAAAGATCCAAATGCTATAAAAGCTCCATTAGTTCAGAGTTTTACCTTATAAAGAAAATCACTGTAAAAGTCGATTGAATTTGTCAGAAATAACAATATAATCGTTGTTGTTTCTGACAAATTCAATCTTATTTGATATCATTTTTTTTAATATTAATAAATATTGTAGAAATAAAGTAGAAAATTAAGGACGTAATTAAAAAAAAAATCTATAAACTCGCGAAGAACGACTAAATATGCGATAGATACCAAAGACTAAAGGTTTATCAAATGGATGGCATTAATTATTAGATAGGAGAACAAATAATTCATTGTTATTTATGTAATTAAATACATTTACGAGGTATTAAAGGCTGTAATTATTATTTGATGTTAAAAAAATGACATGATATAAGTTTAGTGTTGATATTAATTAATTTAATTTGGATAGGAATGTTTTGTTTTGGAAATATACTGATATATCTTCGTAAGAACCAATACTAGGTCGGTCGCGACGAACTTCAAACAAATGACCATACACGATACATTCATATCTTTCTCTCTGTTAGCAGTTGTTTTTTTTTAACATTGGACTCGTGCTTTACCCGCCATGAATAATTCAATAAAAAAAAAATGTTGACTGTTGTTACACATTACCTTGAGAACGTGAAGAACGGCCCCCATGCCGACGAACAATCCCATTAATATTTCAATTATTAATGAAACGGTTACAAAATTATAGGAGTTATCACGATTTCCCCGTTCGGCTGGTTCTCGGTCGGCTTTTTAAAATTTATTGCGAGCTTATGATTTAAATAAGCGTTTACCCGCAATCCAAGAAATTACAGTCTTAATCTGTATTCATAAATAACGTGCGAAAGGCCAATGCCAGGAGGCATCCAACCACCACCACCCGTCTCCGCATCTATTTTTATTCTCCTTATACCATACCAAATACTCACGAGTAAAACTTCTAATATTTGTATAAGCTTATAAGGAACGGGAAAAGGCATCCAGTGAAATTGCGGATAGATTAAGTGGAGAAAACCGCCGAAGAAGATCAGTTACTCGTCGCATCTAAGAATACAAATAAATATAAAAAAAAAACGAAGAAGTGAAGGAATGAAAGAAAATACGTTTTCTATTACGGAACTATTCAGCGAGAGAGTGACATACATGCATGACTCTGTAGAGAGTCTGCACAATCTAAACGGCGCGCATTGCGCAATGCAGAATCAAAAGTATTTACATTCCCTCGATGAAACTGGACGAGTGCGAACGCTATCATAAATAAGTGGCAACACGAGGATATTTGTCCCACCCATTCGATGATGTTAGATGCAGATACCGCTCATTTTCGTTGTCGTAATGCAAATAAGCAAAGGGAAAGATAGAGAAAAAAAAAAGATCCAATTATCCTCTGGAGAATGGGCGTAAATAATTAAAACGTCATTAATTTGAAATTGCAGAAACTAATGAAGATACAATGAATGCATCGGCGTTGGAAAATACCGGCCAACAAAGAGCATCTGCGTAATTGCTTTAATAAGGAATTCTCAATTAAATGACATTGGAGAAAAGGCGTGAAGATAATTTCGTTCTTCGGAAATCATCATACCGAAAATAGCAATGCAAGCTGCTTGTACAACAAAAGCAAAAAAAAACAGATACCTAAATGACTTTACATTTGCGTATTCGATTCATTTAAAGCTATTTGTTTACATAAATAATTTGATAAATCTAAATGTGTATACATTTGTCAGTTCAGTTTTAAATAGTACGCAACAACAACAATAAAGTTAAACATAAAATGTTTTTGTTAGATTTCTCACATAACTAGCCAAAAGGTAAGGAAGTTAAATAATATATAAAATTTTATTAATTTACCTTATGATTTATGTATGTAATCAATAGACTAGTCTATATAATATATTTACTTTTTTCTTTTCTTCGTCTATTCAAATATCATTTTATTTGTTGTGAATTATAGTGGTCACCCGTCTAATTTTTTATCTGAATACACGTTTAACTATCGCAAGCAGTCAACTGTAATCAATGATCGCCTTGGGCCGTTATTAGTAGACTATTTTCTATATAAAAGTATCCGTAATTATAATTATTACAGAGAAACAAATGTTTGTGGGATTATCAGTAAGTAATTTGAAGTCAGGAATCAATCATTGCTGCTTTAATTACGTAATGGATTACGCCCATTAAGCGGAGATTTAACTGCTGCATTAAAGGTGAACTTATGAGAGAAAAAAAGTTTAATAGCCTGGAAACACGTAGATAAAACTGTAGAATAAGTCGCGGGAGTCGGTAGGGAGCGAGGGAAGAATTTATTGCAATAAAGAGCTTGATGAAAGTGTTGTAATGTTGGTTCGGTATTTGTTCGTGTTGTTGATGTTGTTGTTGTTGGTGGTGCTGCTGCTGCTTGTTCAGTCCTAACAAACAATAATGATAATGAATGGTCGGCGAGAGGTGATTCGGATAATGAGGGGAGTGCATCAGAGAACCGTCGTGGGGTTGGGGCAACGCCAGGCGCAATAAGAAGAGGAAAGGCGAGCAAAAAAAGAAGGACGATGAAGAAGCAGAGCAAAAAGGAAAGGATGGAGCATCACCACCACAAACTACAAACAACATCGGAGCAGCGCGCGAATGGAGGAGAGCGAAATAATTCGCGGTCGTAAAAAAAATTATGGCTCCAAATTAATTACTAATTGCGCGGAGACAGAGAGACATAAAATTGGGATCCAGAAATCGGTGAGCGCCGCCACCGCCGGCGAAAAGCCAGGAGGCGCACCACGCCGAGTTCAAGCACAAGATCAAGCACGTGCACCAGGGCCCACCGATTTGATGATTTGTTTTGTCGTTTCGGAGTTCCGCGGAGTTCTGTTGTGCTTGTGTTGTTGTTGTTGTTCTGCCTTGCAAGTTACCGCGTTATAAATTATGAAACGTTGCCGGCGCATTTATAATTACCTCGTGTTCCCCCGGCCGGTGATTAATGTACGGGGTATTATTTTAAAATGGCTCGAGAAGCGCCGAAATGCAAACACACATAAACATTCTCCGCGCACACACAGAGAGCGCGCATTCACAAAAACAAAAGGAGATCGCATATTCAACCCTTCTGCGATTATTAATAACCGAACTGGAATCCGAGCCCGAATTCAGCCAATTGGAACAATGCACATTCTTTCCGCGCACCATTCGAATTATAATATGTGAAATTCCTAACATTCCACACACCCCAACCCCACGAAATACGCAAGGGAAAGAAAAAGAATGAATCTATAGATTGTCTACAGACTAATCTTCATCAAGCTAAATTTCAGCTTCAATGTCTTAATATTTTATTATATGTTCACTATTCAATTTATATAATATCAAGTAAGTAAGTACCATTGTTAACCTTTCTGGATTCAGATTTTGCAACTATTTAATAAATATTTAGTACATAAGATAAAGTTCGAACTTCCATTCAATGCACAAAGTAAGTTGTATATCTCGGTTTTCCCAAACCTTTGGTATTGAAAACGGCATGAATGAAGGAAAATAAACTGTTATTTATTTCTATTTATTCATTTGCAACTGTTTTTTATTTTTTTTTTAGTTGTATTTTTTATTTCTTCATTTATTTTTTTTTCGTTGTACTTGTTATATGTGTGTATAGGCATAAAATGTTTGTCTTGTTACTTGTATGTATGCAAAGTGAGGCAAAAGGAAGGAAGCCTTATTAAAATACAATACTGCGAAATTCTTGCAAATGTTTCTCTCTCGTCGCCAGCAAAAACACATTGTATAAGCAAATCGACTTCTTTTGTCTCTTCTCCACCCTTTCGCCACGACTGTAAATTATTCATTGGACCAAGGCAAAAAGGAATCGCATAAATCGCATTATCATCTCTCCAATATGCGCACATCCCCCACTGCACCACCACGTCCGTCCCCTTTCGCATTCGCGCTCCATCTTCTCCCTTTCCCCTTTCTTCACTTTTTGCAATAAAAAAAACAAAATTTAAATGCATTTTCCATCTTCCAATTACCTACATACAAGACACCAACACCAGATAAGATTGAAATTGAGCATGTCTTATTTCAGTCTCGCATTACACAATCGCAGCTTTTAAATTTATTTAAATTAAGTAATTTCTGTAACAACTGTTTCATTTTGACAATCATTATGTTTATGTACAATTCCGTCCTTTTTTTATCTTAATGGAAACATATCTTTCCATTTTAGATTTACATTTTTGATTTCAAAGGTGAGTGAAATTCCGGATTTAATTGAAATGCTGTTGTTATTGTGGTGAATAATTTAATAAAAAAAAAGTTGTGAGGATAATCATTTTTATAACTGTTTCATTTTGACTCTCAGTATATTTGTATGTAATTCCGTTCTTTTTTTTTATCATAATGAAAAACATTTATTTTAATTTTCGATTTCAAAGACGAATTTATAAACAATTTCGTTTTTTTAACTTAATATAATTCAATTATATATTCATATACTTGGAAATATTTGTTAAAATTGGGAGGTTGACTCAATTACAAATTACGTTTGGGTAAATAAAATAAGATGAAGTGGAAGAAGTAAAAACACGAAGAATTTTCGAAGCGATTGAAAGTTATGGGAAGCTCGATGGTCGTGGTTTATTTTACAGAATGTCGCGGAATCCAATCGTTGGACGGAGGTGAAAGGGGGACCGAAGAGAAGAAGTATAGAAGGCAACTAAGAAGAGAAAGAGAGAGAGAGTGGAAAAAAAGAGACGGATAAGAACGAACACGAGGTGTCGGATCGCAGTAAATTGAATTGTATGTGCATTGCAGGCCGAGACGTTGAATGTATGTAGTGTAGGTTAAGCGCGAATGTAATTAGAAAAAGAGTTTGTCTCTGGAGTGATCGATGAGCCTTATGGTAAGTTTCTCTTCGGCGGGAAGAGGAGCGCGCGAGAGGAGAGCTCGTTAACGACCGATCTTTTGCTGTCCCGGTGGTTAGGAACGTAAAAAGGGGTCCCTCGCTTGTGGTTGTTGTTGGTGCTGCTGATGGTGCTGCCGTTGTTGTTGTTGGTGTTGTTGCTGTTGTTGGCTCCAAAGAGTTATATATCGGTCGGGGAGAATCACCCACGCATTCATGAATAGTAACTGAGCTCATTAGCGAACTACGGACTGTTCGCAGCGACAATAATGAGTGTACACCGCACATAGGTGACACATACTTTACCAACGTCCAGACCGTAAAGTACCCTTTCGGATTCGTTCGTTCCTCTGCTGCTCATTTTTCTTTTTATTCTTGCTGTACTTTTTTTTTTGTTTCTTTTCATGCATCTTTCTCCTTCTACCTTTTTACCTCGGTATTATTCGCTCGCACAAACTTGCATCGAGGCTAAAGAAAATCTTAAGGACTATCGAAAGAGGCGATCTGAGAGGTGCGCTCCGCAGAGTGGCCTCCTCCTTAACCGATTTGCATGCAAACTCTATGGCCTGAATCAATTTCCACCGTGCGCATCGAGGGATGCATTCTATTTTCCTTGAAGCTCCGTACGTACATACATATATGAAAGAAGGATGCGACAAACACTTGCTGCAGAGAGGAGCTGGGACATAAATATTTAGTGGTCACGATTCTTCCCGCGCGCTCAACACGGATGTGGAATAGAATTAAGAAGTATATACTATATATATACATACAAATATATATATATATGCTCACTATAGAAAGAGAGAAAGATATTTCAACTCAGGAAACGGCGCGCTGGATTTATTGGCCACAAAATGCCCTCAAGAATCTCCATACAACATACACACACAATCATACAAATACATATATATGAACGTCCACACACCTACACATTCACGTTGAAACGTTCCTGAAATATCTCTCGCAAATGGCAAAAGAAAAAAATTGACGGGAAAAGAAAAGAAGGTTCGCTAACAGTAAAACGCAAGCAAATGTCAGAATTCTGAGCCTCATAATCCTCACCTACGGGATCGCAATATAAATCTCGATATTTATCGCGTGCGAATTTTCCTTCCTTGTTTTAAGACCATCGTGCCATTCAGTAATTCACTCCACAACTGGAACTACGTTAAGAGGTACAAACGTACTTTATTGCTGGTAACGTGGCAAATTGAATGGTGCTCGGAAATATTTACCTCGTATTTCCATACCAGAACCATCAATTATCCTGCAGATTTTTCTTATAATATTATTTATCTTACGCACAAAAAACATACTACAATGAGTAGTATGTTTTGTTGTCGTTATTGTTTCTAATGAAATAGAAATAATTGTGGGCGGTAAGATATGTAGTTAAAAAAAATACCATTGTAGTATTATCTTTGTTCATTTCTATAAAGATATAAATTGCACTTTCAGTTCCAGTACCATTTGATGAACAAAATAAAATTTATAGTTAACATAAGATATTAGTTGAGTCTTGAAGTTATAGTAAATAAACTATATTAATTTGTCATATTGGAAAGTTTAATAAATGGTAGTAGATGTGTTGTCTTAATTATATTATAAAATGATGTAATAATGACAATTTAACATTAATGAAAAGTTATATAATGGAGGATTGATCGAATTCTTAATGTTATGCAACAATAAGTATGCAGGCTTCATTAAGAGTTGTAATTATATGGGACTAGAAAATGTGTTTATTTTTACGTTATTATATAAATAGAAGGAGAGTGAGAAAAGATGCATTTTATCAGATGATGCTTGTGTAATATATCATGTGTATAAAGTGGCATACATTGTGTCTGGTGGATACATGGAAAATTGTGTATAAAATTGCGCTAATTTAGTTGTCTCGCGTCGTGAATTCAACTGGGAAGAATCTAACGTCAATGATGTCTAGTTTGAGATCAAATAAAAGGAGTCGAGGCGAACAGTGAGCGAGGAGTCATCGGAACCAAGAAGGAAGAAGACACTCGCACAGGAAAGAAGAGTAGAAGAAGAAGCGAAGCGAAGAGAGTGGAGAAGGGAAAACGACCGGAAAAAAGGAAGGCAAAAACGCACGAACGAAATGTATGGTGGTGAAACATAGAGAGCCGAGCGTGGCAATATGTGACCGGAGACAAAAGGAAATCACGAAATGCAAATGCAGAGGCGAGAGATAACCTTTTGAGAAACGCGAAACGTTAGTGTAAAACGTGTGCAACGCTCCATTATTGTTTCTACCTTTGGTTTCGCTGCTGCTCTTCCCTGGACATCCACATCCAAAGGCACATCAATGCCACCATTAAAGGCTTTTCAATTAAAGAATCAATCAGCTTATATATACCTTGACTATATCTCTCTTTCACTCACTCATTCACGTAAGCTCATGCCATCGACGAGATGATCGAGACTCCCGACTATGCAAAAACGGAAAGCTCCTTTACCTGAAACACACCAAGGAAAAACGTCGTATTAGAAATTGAACAATACGCAATTACATAAGGACAAAAAAATAATAATAAAAAATAAATGCAACTACAAGTACAACATCGAATTACATTAATGATTTATTGGAGAGCGTTTTCATGGCAGTCTCTTATGGTAATTTAATACCTCAATTTGTTATTGTTATTATTATGATTCGTTGTCGGCGCGTGATTTATGAGGGCCCCCATTACAGGATCCTTTGACATTTTTATGTTTATTATTATCGGAAACACTTAGCGATGATGGAGTGCCGCGCGTGGGCGGAGCGGAACATCAAATTCCAAATATCAAATATTCAACAACGCACCATCAAAATGTCAAAGTCGATGCCCGAACTTCACTGTACACTCAATCCACGGCCATCGTAAAATATAGGTGATTGTTACACATAGACTCTTAACAAGACAATATTTTTCGAAAAAAATCTAACTTCTTTATTACCATTTCTTGTATTGATTCATAGCTCTCTAAATCCGACCGGTGGTATAAAAAAAATCAGCCAACTATTCCAGCCATAACAAAGTCATAAAGATTACACGTTCGACGCTATAAAACGCCCTGCACTTGCATCCATATTTTGGTGAAACCGAATAACGAGTTCTCCGATTTGGAATAACGTTTTTTTTTTCATCAAATTGGAAGTCGGAGAAAGCCCATGTCCAAAACACTAATTTGCTTCGGTGATTGATTGATTTTCAGATATGAATAATTAATATCAATCAAAATTTATTTGGAAATTACCATCTAGTTCTATCAACGCCGGAATAAAAACGGTTTCTGGAGAAAGCCCAACACACTAATCATTTTTTTTTAACAGTTTTATTTAGAATATGAATTTGATAAATTTTATAATTATTAGTTATATTTTAATTATGTTATTTATTTTAATAATTGATGTACGGTGCGATTTATTGCGTATGAAAAAATATTAAATGATTTACTATGAAATTGTGTACTTTGCTTCAAGTACCTTAAGTAGCAATAAATATGAATATGCCTGGCAGGCGTTGCTACAGAAAGTTGTTGCGTTTTGCATAAAATGATGTACAATAGGAAGAAAGGCCATTAGCCCTTTCTATGGGCATTGTTACATATAATAAATATCTATGACCTCCATTGAACATTGGAATCACCAGTCAATATATTAACGCACTTCCGCCATAATTCATACAAAACCATTAGTTATCATTATTACTTGAAAGAATAATTTAAGGAAAAAAAAATGAGAATATCCAATAGAAACATGTGCAGTTACATTTAAGTAATTAAATTTACTGTAAATTATATACAATAGTATTTAAATAAGCACTTTGATAGTTATTATATATATAATAAATATCTATGACCTTCACTGAACTTTATAAATAATAATTAATATGATAACGAAATGTATAGTATCATTACTATATTTTTTTAAATTCATTAGTTATGGTGATTATTTGGAAGAAGTATTTCAATTTTAATAAACTCTATAAATAATGTTAAAAATCAAAAATTATATAAATTTTAGATATTTTCAGAAAAAAAGATTAGCAAAAAAATGCAACATTATCCAAGTAATACTATATATAATAAATATCTATGTCGTCATTTGAATGTAAGAAATAATATTCAATGTGATTATGAAATATATTATTTCTTACAATTTATAGAAGAATTTATTGATAGAATTAAGATAAAGCGTAAGGAAATACCTTGCATTTCTAAACGCCGAATTCTTGCGTGTTAAAGGTATTTCCAGTAATGGATTTGAGTTAAGTGCAGAGAATGTTTCAAAATTAATTCTGATTTATGCATTTGACAATGCACCATTGCAAATTCAATTTTTATATAATATAAAATATAATAAATTATATTACAAAATGAAATATATTTAATATAATATTATAATGTTTGGTAATGGTATAGAATTTGTATATGTTTTCATTTTGAAACTTAATCATACGAGATATTAAAAGTTCGAGTTTAACCTTTGCTCCTTATTACAAGGTCTACAATATTGTGAATAGGGGCGCTCGTGATTCGAGTGCGTTTAGCTCGTATTACCAGAGTTAATGACTCTTGAGGGGAGAAATAATTGTGACATTATTATATATTATATAACCTCGAGCTTAAATAATAGTCTGAAACTGTGGAATGGCTTTTTAATCGCTTCAAAGGTGCAATTAGAACATCTCCACCTGTCATCTAGCTCATCAAAAGTATTTAATAAGTTGATTCCCAACTGGGAGATAACTCTCAGTTGAAAGTATGCTGCTAAACGAGTTATTTCGTGAATGTATCAAAAGAAGTGCTGTAATAAATAATAAATTCAACAAAAAAGTTCTTTAATAGTAAAAATATTGATGTATAATATATAATAGATTTTAGTAAATAAAAAATAATCAAATGTATCAACAAAAATCTTATATTGAATAATGTAATTTACGTTTTGGAATGGACGTAGTAATCAACGTATTGAATTATGTCTGATAACGTGAGCTTTTGGAATTTAGAGAAGAATAAGCATGTTCGCAGGATAGGAGTACCCAAAAATTGTTCAATAACTTTATCGGCATAATCATCATCGGCAGCATATCGTCACAGTACTCACTTTCCTCCACCTCTTGCATAACCTAATAATTATTAGCACTAAATCACCGGGGCCTCTGTCATTTTTGTTTAATTAAACCGAGCGTATCAGATGCAGACTGCATGGAGTATTTGTGAGTGAGTGTGTGTGTGTATGTGTGTGGATGCACGGAGCCTCACGTACGGCCATAATGGGCGTCTCCATCGACCAATTTGCTATGTGCTCTCTCATCAGCTCCAGATTGGATATTGCTGTTATTATCGGTTAGTTTTTACGCGGTTAATAAACCCAAACGCAAAGGCAACCTACCAAAAATTGTTATCATAATATTAATATATATATATACACATGCGGAGCGGTTTAAAAAAAAAACATATTCAGGGCTTCAACGAGAATTAATTACGGTCCACTTTTGCATCCTCATTACTTCACCTTCGTACGCAGAGAAAGTGATAATCCTATGATTTATTACAGACCAGGGGAACGACGTTTGACAGGTGACAATTGCCACCTCGGAACGAAAACAAAAAGAAATCAAAGAACTAGAACTGAAGATGAAGAAGTTGATCGAAGAGATCTTTAGGCGAATCTCTCGCACTTGCAGCAGCATTACGCAACTGCGACTTCACGCGTTTCGTGCCTTTCCGAGTAGGAAAGGCGAAGCGTTACGTGAGCGATCGATGCTGCTACTAGCATTAGATCAAACGATAACAGAAATATCAAATGGATTATGTGATTTACATTTTTATAGAGCTCCGGTAACCCCCGTTGCGGCCAACAACACGATTCAATTATCCGAAACAATTTTGATTTCTTCCTCTAACTACTCCTATCTCCACTCTTCATCGTCATCATCAACCACCCGACTGAAAGAAGCAGCGATATAGTAAAAGTTAGCTTTTCGTAGGAACGAGTAGAGATGTAGACCAGACTCGAAACGTATGATAAAGAGCGCATCCTTATTTGCTGTACGTATTCGCAAAGTTGTTCCACATATCTCCATCTTCTCGGAAGAAAAAGGAAAGTCCAAACTGGGGGGGAAATAATGCATTTGCGGAATTAACGAACGTTCCGAGAGCAAACGGACTAGAAAATTAACAAATTAATTAGCACGGACAATTGCAAACGCGACGACGCTAATGAGGGTTTTATTCAGGAAATGCATTCTATGCTCTCCTCAGGATATCTATAAAAGCCGATGCAGCAGGACGGGAAAAGAAATCTAGCAACCGAGCAAACTGATTAACAGGAATTTATAATCCCCACGAAAATAGCTGGAGTCTCTTTACTTGTTTCGTGCCTCAATCTCAACACCTTTTATTGCTTGTAAAATGAAGTAATTCCAAATTTATGCAACAATCGGAATTTGTCAATTGAAACACGGTTTATAGATGAAATGTTAATTTCGTTCCACGATGGATAATTTTCGGGAATCTGGGAATAAATTAACAATAAAACATCTATGTGCCAGCGATATAGCATCGATTTATATTCATTGCGACGATGTTTCGAAAAAGTGCATTTGTTTACATAATTTCGCATGCTAATTTATTCATGTCTAAATAACAAATCCAACACCGAGAATATCATTATTAAATTGTTAAACAATTCATTTTTTTTAATAATCACTCATTTCCACAAAGGAAAGAGGTGCACGTCCTTTGTGAGTGTGCATGGCTTAATTAAGCAACGTCCGCAAATATGACTAATTAATATATGCGTTTTCAACGAATATTTTGATGCTCAATATGTACCGACTTAATTATTATCTCGCTTTTGGTGGACGCTCCAACCGGATTTCGGTTGAACATAAAAATGATGTTTTAACTGTCACCCATAATCTTGACTTATTGCGCACCCTTTTTTACTTCAATAAAGGATTATGAGCATAATGAATGTCACAATGGGTGAAGTGACAAAAAAAAGTTACCGTGAGTTCAATAAACGTTATTGCTAATAATAAATGAGCAAGCAGTTTTATTTTCAATTGCGCGTATTTCATTTCAATCTTATGCTATAAATTATTTGCTCAATTTCAAAACATAAATTAAGAACTACATATGTATGTATTAATACATTTATTGTGAGTTGATCCATCTGTGTTAGAGGAATGCAAGATTGTAAATTGCATTTTCTAATAGTATTTTAAACATTTACAGATGCTTGGTCCATGCGAAACCAAAGTTGAATGATTAAAATAACATTGGAATACAGTAGTGGATTGAAGAGCAACGTACTGTACAAATAGTCTCATAACCATTGATCGTGTTGCGATCATCAATCTTTCCGCGAACAGCTGTATTCGGCTCGGATTCAAAGGCGGTCGACGTCGAGTAAATAAAGAAATAGAAGGAATAGTTATGGAAGAAAATTGAATTTCTGTGCCATCCACTTCTGCTCTTCACTTATTATATTTACTTTCCTACGGTTTGTTTGACCAGATTAAAGTGCAGTCCTGTGTCGCGGCTCGAGTGTTTTCACAGGGTCCGACCCGTCCCGTTGTCGGACGTCGTTTGTCCAGGATAAATAGACACACTTTTAAATAAAACCAATAATACAATAATAGTGGGCTCCTCTTCGTCGTTGTCGTCGGACATCAGGCGCAGTGGTTGAGGAGGAGAAAAGAGCAAAAGAGAGCGGCGGAAGGGAAAGAATAAAAAAAAAACAATAAGAGTCCTCTCCCTTTTGGAGAGATTCCGACGGTAGCTCTTTGAAGATCAGCCGAAGACTAAGATCCCATTGCATGCATGCATATATATATATAGAGACCTCTCAATATATATATGTATGTGCGTGTATATGGATATACATATATATATATATTAAGAAGAACAGAATCCGAGATTAATTTCGGCATATTATAAACTATCTCAAAGACGATTTTAATTAATTAAATGAACCTGAAAACACGATTTCATTAATTCATATCATAAATCGCATATTTGAATTAATACGTCAAGGCCGGTTTAACACACACTCACACGTGAAACTCACACGGGCACACGCATTCGGATATTGTTGTGTATAGCCTAGTGCACCAGAACGGAACGAAGAAGGAGAGAACCATCCGAAGACAACGATTTGCCTCGAGGCAAAACCAAAGAACAGGAGAATTAAAGTGTACGCGAGAGAGACAGAGATATGAGATATATATATATATATAAAAAGAGACGGAATGATGGTGGTGACCGAGAGCGGAGGTACGGAGGGAATGTAAATGAAGGAAAGAGAGTGTTAATGAGGAGCAGAGTAAGAGATTTCGAGCGGCGCCGATAGGTTGCTCTTGGAAATAGGAAAGCAGAAGATAATATCCAATCGAATATAATCACGGTAAAGGACTGCTGCAAAAGGATTCCACAAATGGAGAACGTCGAGGTTTCACCAGGTTCGCGACTTGCAAGTGGAAGAAGCCTAGTACAAAAGTACGGACGTAGAAATTAATTGAATAAATTAATTGGGATTCGAACCCACGGGTCGCGCGGCTGCAGCAGCTTTTATTGTTTTATATACGCGCTTAACGAAACTAGTTGTTTCAATTTAATTCCAACGTCTCTTACAATATCTTCTTTTCCCTTCGTTTGGTTCTTTTCTTATTCTTCTTCGTCATCTTCTTATTCGACTTCTTCTTTTTCCACTACTACTAAAACATCTTCTTTTTTATTTCGCTAACTCCTCTCCATCCCCGTGTATTAATGTATTTCTTTTTCCCTTGTCGTTTTACTTGCTGGTTTTGTTGGGAATATTGGCATTCCGTCGATTAGTAGTTATGCCATAACATTTGTGGCAGTTTGTACTGGGGTTTTCATACACACAACTATATATATAACACACATTCACATATATACACTCAGTATAGTCGCAAGAGTTGTTGGCAAAGAAGGAGCAATTTTCACGTTTGGATGCGATATACGCGGCGCTCGGTTTCCATTTAAAGTTATAATTTATACAATTAGTTAGCAAACGCAACATGCTGATTGAAACTGAAACACATTCGGAAGACAATAATAATAAAAACGGCCAACCAGAGTGCTCGTTTACCGCCATCTCGGATTTCTTTCCAATAAGCTAATTTCTTCATAAAATTCCTACAACCAGTACAGTATATCTATATACATCATTACCTAAACGCTCTTACCAATTACCCACCTAATTTTCAACATATACCAATAAACAATAATCTCTCGCAAAACCAGAGCAATTACTTTATCTAGCATCATTATTGCAATATTAACAAACATAATTATTCCTAGAAGCAATTTCGATTAATCAATAACTTTAATTTCTATAAAACTGTTAGTTATTCAATTTTTTTTTGCATAGTTGTTTTTCATTTAAAAGCACGTTTATAGAAAATTCATAACAAAAAAGGTTTCTCAGTTAATATTTGAAAAACTTGAATTTAGTCAAGAGACAAATCAATTAATAAATAAAGAAATTAATATCTTTATCATTTACATTTCTTTAGTGACAATAATTCAAAAATAATTATTCTATCAATAAAAATGTAATAGTGAAAAGTAATAAATATTTTAAATATTTTTTATTTGGTCCGAAAACGATGGTTAATATTATTTATTCATCTTTGTTCTTCGATAATTACTAGCAACTTTCTGTTTTTCCGTACAAGATTGATTACAAATTCGAAAGGAGTGGAAAGAGACGAGCAATTAAAAATAAGAAAATATACAAAATGGTTTCTCTCTATTCGCGAAAATCAATTAGAAATTTTGACAATTAGATTAGAGCAATTTGATATTTCGATCTCAATTTATTTTCTTCGCTTCCACCACTTCACTTTGCTCCAAAACCTCTCTCTCTCGTTCTTTCCTCAGATCTTCAACTAATTATAATTATTCAAGTGTTGCCTCTAATGCGTTTCGGTCGCTCCAATTTAATTCATTCCGACGTCCAAATTACCATTTCGGAGATAATTGATAAATTCCGGGTTCTCCGAGCCGAAAAATCAACTGAGTGAAGAACGCTCAACAAACCGGTAAACGTGAGATCATCGAACAAAGGGGATGCGTTTAAAGGACATAATAACAATCGAAATATGCAACGGATTGAATCAGACACAATTTTGTTATCCGTCTCGCATATCGGTATACTCATTTTTCGTCGTCCGAGACGCTCGCGTTTCCTTTGAATCCATCACGTAGGGCATTCCTTGGCGTCACTTTCATCGGTTTTAAATCGTTAATGTCCTCGCGTTTTACTTGTCAGGCAGAAACCGTGCCACCATCAATTTATGTGCATTTTATAAACAGTATTTATACCTGTATATCATTTACCAATCAATCGAATGGAAGACGACAGTTCGCAGCTGTAATAATTAATGACAGACTGGAAATACTAATTAAGCAAGAGTGGCAATGAAGGCGCCGGCCCGAGGATAGCCTTTAAGATTGGTTTGCTTCCTTATAACTCTTACCAAACTTGCACAGTTCAAAGTTGCAATGGCCTTCCAATTTATTAACATTTTAATCAATATTTTTATATTTTAAACTCAAATATTTAAAATCTATGGAAACACTCAGATGCGATGTTAATGCAACTTGATTATTTAATAGTCAATGGAGAAACCTTTCAAGAATAACAAAATTCAACTTTTTTGGAGATGTTATATACAATATTGTGAGCAAATATTGTAATTTTCGTGCTATTATTATTTTGTAAAAGAGATACCTAAAGAATGGTGGGATGCCTTATTCAATTGGATTTGTATATGTAGCTTTAATATTTAATGGAGAAACCTTTCAAGAAATGCAATATTATGAGAGGCAATAAATAAATAGGAGAATTGGATTGGTGTAGCCTAGTTGTTAATGTGCATGAAAGAATTTTATGAATCACTTTGAATGTCGAAATCGAGCGTACGGGAGGAGGAATACTACGTACATATAAGTATGCGAGTTCCGTGGCGTTGATCTTGGATATTTATAAAAGCCGCAGTCGCGCTTTGAGCCTATGTTATTATCATGTAATTTCGAGCGGGGTACAAGACGTGATTGCATGTGGCACAACCTCGGCTCCAGCCATTTTGTCGCAATATCTCACTCTCTCTTTCTCCCTCTTATACATATATACACAGAGAGACTACATATACACATGGTTTCCAATTAATTTCCATCCTCAATTTCATTTTGGGCTGCAGCAGGAGAAGAAGAAGCAGAAGCAACGGCAGCAGCAGCAACGGCAACGGCAGTGAGTCAGATTGCCATTACAGATAGGAATCGAAGCAAAGGCAAGGAGGCAGAGTGAAGGAGCCTCCCCGAAAAAGCAAATTGCTTTTATTTCGTTCCGTTCGTGCGGTGGGCAATCCTCCAGGAAAAGGAATTCAGGTTGCGCAACGGCAGTGCAAGATGCAGGTGCAACGTGGCTGCTGCGATGGAGACGGCCGGAGAGAAATTTTCGCGTGAATAGTTCGAAATGATAGATAAAAGCCGAGGGACTCGGAAAAATGCGTTTTTCCTTGGCACACATTCGCTCTCCCAAGCATTCACATGCACAGACACACATACAAAGAGAGATATATCTGCTTCGTCCTTTCGCGCAGTTCCTCTCTCTCTCACTCTCTGTGTATTTCTATCTCTCCGGTTTACAGCTTCCAGCGGATTGTGCCTATTGCGAGGAAAGTCTTGAGAGAAACCTCGTTGACTGCAGCTACTGAAAGACCCGTGCAAAGACCGAGGCAAAAAGCAAATCGAACGGCTTTTATCTATATAGTATACTGTGCTGGAGGTACTTCGGCCAGCCACCATCCATCAATCGAGGGAAAGCTGAAAACTTTCCTGATTACCAAGATTACTTACTTATTACTCAGGATCCGGAGCGCAGCTCCGCGTTCTAATTAATGCTCCATGCACTTACATACAGATATAGAAGTTATGTACATATATAACTTATTAGTTGTTGTTGGCGCATGCGTTTCGAACGGCAAGACCTGATCCGCATCCCGGAAGCCTAGGTTCCTTCGTTTATTTGTGGGGGTGGGCGTCACCCGTGCCATTTGCATTTAAATTGGAGCCAAACGTGTGAACTGTGAATCCGCGCGTCCGTCCATGTTCTCGGGTTCACCGATGAGGAACGCTCAAGAAGAACAACCTCTCTTCTTCGACTTCTTCGACCGGAGATTGGAATCCGGGAAAAATTGACTCGCAGCACACAAAACACTGCTCCGTAATTGCTATGGAAGCACACAGCTCGCGATATTAATTACGTGAGAATTAGAATTAGTCGGAATGTGCACGAATCGTAATCACAAAAAAGATACGATTATTTGAAACTAATTTAAGCGCGCGCACACACACAAAGCGCATCAAAGACTTCTTGTTGTGTTGACTGCTGACAACCGAACTTCGTTTTTAATAACTGCCGTAATCTAATTTCATAGTATTAGGCTTCATTCAGACGCTCACGTCGCGTCAAAGCGGAGACAAAATATTTGGGAACCCTCAAAGGAATATCACTGTCATCGCTCTTGACATGTTCCTTCAAGTGGAAGACACTTTTTTTTCTGAAGAAACCCAATACAAATCTTCCTCGGTTCTTAATCAACCACATTAAAATAAAACTCAAGAATCAACTCAATACTTATTTCCATCACCAGAAACGACACGTGTTTACATACATTTAATTAGACTAGAATTGAACGCAACTATTTACTACCAATGAACAGGAATGGCGCCAGAAATAACATGTGTTTATAAGTATTTGATTAGATTTAAACTCAACAATTTAGTAGCAATAATCAGAAATGCTAAGTAGAAACATTCAAAATTAGTGTCATGATCGGAAACGTTCGTTCGAGCGTTTTCCTTGAATTCATTACGCGCAGATTCCTGGACATCACTCCCATCACTTAAATTGTTAATGTCTTCGGGTCTTCGCTTGTCAGGCTTTGCCGTTTCAATTCGTGCGCGTTTCTTAAAAATAATCATGACATCTTGAAGAGTAATACAATAATAGAGGATATGTTAAACTCGCTGAAGAGCGGACAACATTTTATTGCCTCCGATCGAGCATTTAGATCGGAATCCGTGTAATGATTCTGATCTAAATCTCTTAATTAATTGCTGTAAACAATGACTGAGTCCATGAGAATCGATTATAATATTCAAAAGCATTCATACATTTATTTTGTTGCTTTTTGTTTTCTAAACTAAGATTTCTAAATACAATATAGGAATAATGCCACCAATACTAATTAACAAATTTTCTACTAATTAACCATCTAGTATCAATATTTAAGCCTTGAATGTTATAAGTTGTTAAAACTCTTACAAATTAATTTAATTAGAGCGGACAACATAGTTTATTATTATATTGAAGACTATTAAAAATCGTACAGACACGTTACTTTCGTTCTCGTTCATGAACTATTACAGGTGCCCCGAAAGTAATCAAAAAGTGATTCGTTTAATTCACCTATTAATTATAATTAATTAGAGTAAATTGGGATTAATTACTACATCAAATCCCACCAACAATTAATTTATTAATTCTCTAGTGTTGATTTTCATGAAATGTAACGTGCATGTTATTTCACTAAGGACGCCTTTGTGCCGTTCACTTTTGATCTAAATTTAGATGTAAAACTTATTCAATCTTGCAGATGAAACGTTTTTCCACTTGAACCGTGCAAGTGATTTCACTTTCCGTTTTCGCAAACGGCGTGGTTGCAGTTCGCAGTTTTGTTTTCTCTCCTAGCTATTTTTGTTTTACTTTTCATCTTTTCTTTTAGTTGTTTGTAAATAATGAAATAACGAAACGATTCGATATCATTGAAGACTTATGCTTGGATACACATTAATCCATAATTGATTTAATATGGTATAATATATTTATTCGAGTGGAAACAGCACCATTTCGTATTATTTAATTATCGGAAACAAAAAAACGGCGAACGAGGATGAAGGATCACGTCCGGATTTTCCTAATTGAAGAACAGATCTATAATAATAAAAGTAGTATTTCTATGGCGTTGTTGCATTTTTTTTAAATTAGCTTTTTTATTTTATTTATTTTTTTTATGTCGGATCTATTATGTGGACTCGAGTTGCGGTCACTTTTTGCCGGCTGGGGCCGTTCCGAGAAGTGTCGGAGGGCCTTTTTAACAATCTATTAACTCGCCTCAGGAGCGAAAGGAAGAATGAGATGAAGCGTGTATGATATTGGAAAGAGAACGAGATAGATAGAGGTGAGTCGACACTTTCCGGAAAGAAGTCAGAAATCAGAAACAAACGGGCCGTGTATTTTTTTTTAGGGATAAGAATGAAGGGGATTACTTATTTTATCATTTGGAAGACGCGGAGAATCGGAATAAAGAATCCTGTGTGGATGATGGTGGAATGGAATGGTAATAATGAAAATATTTCCTAATTTCCTAAGATAGTGGGTCTGCAGACCTATCATTAGGCCGCATTAACGGAGTCTCAATTTTCTATTATAAATATGTATCAATGCGGTGAGGAGCAATGCTGGACAGGAATTGGTAGTGAGCGTGAGGGAGATGGAAGAGGAAAGATCTTAGAGGAGAGAGGTCATCAGCTACACACACACTCTCCTATACTTACGTTTCGGAGGGATAATTACCGTTTTTAACTCCGGTATGCCCAATACGCTCGACCATTATAGAAACACATTTGCTGGCCGAGTGTCGAAAGATTATTAATTAATAACAACAACAGGAACAACAACAACAAATTGTTTCTGGTTTTGGTGCAATTGAAAGGAAGAGAAGATGGTTTTCGTCGATCGTCAAATGGAGGGAATGAATACCTACACCCAATTTATACCTCAAGAGAGGCCAGAATTAATCGAAAAATGCCTCTTTGCATATAGACCTCGCAATCGCAAGAAATTGCTTATAATGACGGGCACCCATTACCGACATTAAATATCGGTAAATTAACTCTCTCACTCTCTCCACAAACCATCCACCTATCCAGTCCTGCACAAAGAGCAACAACAACAAAAAACAAGAAAACGACAACGAAGACCTTATGCTCTTTTTACATAATCACAATAATCACTGAAAATTTTGGAACCCCAACTTAATATTCAGGTATTACGTGAAAGGTAAAAACGAGATCTGAATAACGTAGCGCGTTAGAGGCTAAGATGTTACAACAACAACAAAAAGAAAAATATTGCAGCAGCAGCAGCAAAATTGTCAACTCGGATTTTGCTCAGTCATGTACTGTAATGTAGAAAATACTAGTATGTAGCAATTTGTCATAGTATGGGTATGAAAAAAAAAGGCAAGTCTCTCCTTCCAACAGCATCCGAAAATTATATAATAAATAAAACCTTTACAAATAATCAAGAATTAAATTAGACCGCACGAAAGAACTTTTATTGAAGCCCGAGGCAAAAACACCAGCATTTATTACACGCCCGGCTTGTTTATTATTATATTTACATTAGATTAATGGAAAACAATGAAATGAAATACTAGTAATTACAGAATTATCAATTTATTAAAAAAATACAAAAATGTTTTTACAATTTGTTAGCAATTATTTGGGGTTTACTTTATCATATTATTATATAGAATTGAAACTTTTTAAAAACCAAAATGCAACCAATGGAATGAAAATTTAAATAACAAAGAAATTAGTTTTGATCATTTAAATGAAAAATAAAAGAAAGTCACTTTTAATAAATTTCAAATACAAATATTTAAATGATAATAATATAAAATTAATAAAATAATAATAATATGATTAATGTAAAGGGTGAAATAAATCTATATACTACATAATTAATAATGTATTTGAATAGCGTAGGTGGATGTAGTTAAGGTGTATAGGTTTAAATTTAATTTGAAAAAGCTACTAAGTTTTGGTTAATACTAGGTGTTCGTTGTTGTTTTTGTTGCTGCTGCTGATGGTTTGGTGGTTGTTGTTGTTCCACGCTTTATGGATCGCATTGGAGCAGGAGCGAGAGAGGAAAGTAGGCAGTAACCAATCAAAAGCTGATCAGCAATATTCTCTAGTCTCTTCGAGTCCGAGGTATAATCAAAACAAAGGCAACCATTAATTACAAATATGCTGGGACCGGGTTATATGCTCTTTCTCTCTACACGGACCGAGAACTAATTAACTAGCTCATTTAGTATACAACGTGCATGTACACACACTCGCACTCTCACACACATACAGGCATACACACATTCATATACAGGTACACCGACTATTCTCTCGCATATATACAGTAATTATGAGAAGAAGAGCGAGTTAGCAACTATAAGAGTGAGCACAAGTGAGACAAGGAAAGTTTAAGAAAAGAGAGAGATTGTGGTCGTATGAAATTAAAAAGAAAAGAGAAATGACGAAAAAGTAAAAATTAAAACTCCACCCTCAAATTAAAGCGTCCCGATTGGCTCGGAATGCAGTATCCTGTGTCAACTGAAGTTGGCAATTTATTAAAATCATCCTGCTCTCCGCAACCAGCAAAGAAGTAGAGGAAGATGAAGCGTAAGATGAAGAATAATAATAATAAGATGATGAAGAAGAAGATGATGATGATGACGAAGAATAAGAAGCAGGAGAAGAAGTGTGTATGTGTGTAGTAGTATCGAGCGCGAGGCTCATTCGCTGCGTGTTCCGGCCGTTTCGCCCCGAGACATCGGGCAGCCATACATATAATCCGGCGCAACCGATATTATACACATTTAAAGGAGCTACTGCTATTACACAATTATAGACCCAATTCCGTCTAGATACATCTAAACCATCCAAATAGCAGAATTGAGGCAAAAAACAAATCAAAAAACAATAAACCCAAAAAAAACGTATAGAAACTGAGGGGGAAGCGCATTATTAGTGTCTTTGGTGAAATTTTTAAACCAAACACACGCACGCCACACACATCCAGAAACATCACACGTAGAATAAGAGAAACCCCATTCTAAATCTACCTGCGCTGCTACCGTCAACAATTTGAATATTTAAATGGTTACGTCATAATTAGGATTTTCTCTTAATCCTTGGGAATTTATCGCCCCGCGTCTCGCGAGGGTTCGCTCCACGGTCTGGGAATTTTATAACGCCCCCCGAAATGATCCAATTTTCCTATTATACAACTGCCTTGAATGAGTATCATTACGTTCCGTATCGCAGTATTTCCGGTACAAATATTTGCTTCTTCAGTATTTGCTTTTCCGGCCCACCCTGAGAACGCGCTTCTGGATGTGAATCTTTCGTTCATCCCGGTGTTGTAAAAGTCCTCAACGCCCAAATCATCCGTGAGAAAACGCACGAAACAGAAGCGGGATAAAAAATGACTTAACTAATTTAATGAAAGATTTCGTTATGGAAGATTGGAGATGACTTTAAGAAATCTTAGGTATCTGTTGCGAGTTCAAAAGCATTTCAGAACGAAATTGTTTTTAACCAAGTCTTTCGTTTCACATTTCTCACTGAATTAATTGATATGCTACATTAAAAATAAGAAACAAAGCGTATGCAAGGCTATATAATATTGAAAGTAACATTTTAAACAATGCATTCAAATGCATCAAAAAGTTAAGCATGTTTTGCTACAAATAGTATTTGAGCGGGTAACATTACCAAATAAAATAGAATGACAATCTAATAAATAGTATCTTTACAAAATTGAGATTCTTCGTAATAGATAGTTAATTTGAAAACTTTAAAGCAAATGCAAAATGAAGCAAACATGTCCAATATTTGTTTTTACAAGCTTGATTTGGGTCAAATGAATTCAATACGTTGAAGAAAGTCTAACAATAAATTATCCCGAAACTATCGGTAATGTTCGACGCCCCTAATTTTCATTTCGTGATTTCATTCGTATTTAAACTTTCAGATTCCATGCGCGCTTCGAATTCCGAACTTTACTACCTCATTGAGTTATTTAACATGTCGAAGTGTCCGCTCTTGAAATTTTGTGTTAATGTAGCCTAGAGCTGCGATGGTAATATATAGAACAGGTCTTTAAACCAAAATTTATAGATGAGAATTAATTTAATATAAAAAAAAAATCGAAATTGATTTCTCAACTTGAAAAATAAAATAAATTAATTTAATAAATACTATAAATGTAAATAGAATTATTAATAATAAATTTGAGTGGTATTTGCTTTTGAATTAATTTGGAATGTGGTAAATTTCATCTAATCTGCAGCGAAAATATCGCGGATTATAAAATTGGATTATTTTATTTGAATATCAGATTGTGGATAGTAGCGATGTCCTTCAGAAGTGCTTAGCATCAAGTGTGATTTGCACGGTGCGCACGGTATAATATTAACTAATAATATAAGCATCACAGTGAGGTCGGATCCGTGGTCACAACTAATCCAGCTGAAGCGTGTTATGGCTTATATGGCGCAAATTTAATCTTGCCGTTCTGTTTATTCTTTTTTTTTGTTCTGTTTGTTCTCTCTGTCCATCGTCCATTTTCGCTTCCCTCGATATTTTAATAGACTTACAGCAGATTATGGCATCTACTCCATTGAATAGCGCAGAAAGAAAGTGTCGCAAAAGCACGTAATTTCGAAAAACCACGGCACGTTTATGAAATTCCTCTTTGTGTCGGTAATACCTTTGACACGTCATCAAAAAGTGCGCTGGCATCATAAACTTAATCCGTCAACGAATTGACAGGTCGCGTTGTTGCGTCGTTGTATGTACAGGGCGTGTTGTTGTTTATGTTTTTAAAATGATTCTTTTTGTTGTTGTTGTTGAGGTTGTTTTTTATTTAGTCTTCACGGATTCTCGTTTTGTTTTTGTTCCGCTGGACTCTCTTTGCAGGAACGGCGGTAGCGGCAGCAGCGGCGGCGGCGAATTTCAATTTTGTGAGAAATCACGTCGGGCAATCGTTAATGATATTTTCTGCCCCCGTCCCGTTTTTGTAATTAGCCGCGATGACGGTGTCGTTTCGGATGCGGCAACCCCTCGGTTTTTCGGTGTGCACTCGTGCATCCACAACCATAGTTATTGGATTATCTCTGTTCTCCTCACCGAGAAACCATGCCTCACTTCTCTCCGTATGTCTCTCCTTTTTTTGCCCTCACCAAACACTTATATTCCTCATTATTCCACTTATTATTATTATCATCATCGCCGGGGCTTTTTGTCTATTTGGCGCGTTAGCTTTCGGAAAAATGCATTTACTAGAACTGGTTTCGTTCACTTAGTCTTCTTAGGTTCTCGCTTCACCCCCGACGTTGTCCCTCCAAACCCCCCTTTACCCTTCGAGGTGATGGAGAGCGCGCGCTTTGGCGTTGATCCTGCGCTACATCCTTGGAATGCGTCGCAGCCGCCTCGACCAGTTCTCTCCTCTAATCTCCAAAATTAGTTATATATTAAAGAAGAAGACGAAAATGACGAAGGAGAGGAAAAAGAAGATCCGGACAAAAAAGAAAGGAGAATCGGGGGGAAGAAGAGACCCGAAAGATGGAATACGGTGGGAAGCGTATAATAATAGTTTTAACTTGTAATAAACGCCAGGAATTATTTTGGTTTATTGCGTTATTACAAAGGAAAGGATGAGCGAAGAACGGACAAAAAGTCAAGTAATAATAATCATAATAAAATCTCCGGGTGGAAGGACCGAGTGTGCTGTGCTGTGGTGGTGTGGTAAGATAATATCAATTTTTTTTTGGCCGTGCTTTGCAAATTGACCGTTTTTCAGTGAAATTGCAAGCACGTTTTTATGGGCCCGGTTATAATGTCCGGAGTTTTACTGACATTTCAATCAAAAATCTGGCCCACATCATATGCACCATTCAATTAAAGCCAATATCATTAAAGTCGCCTACAGACGAAAAAAAAAATAGAAAACTTAAATTTCCCATAAGAAACACTGTTACAAAAACGGACATAAAAGTAATCGACCGTCGTCGGTATTTTACCCACCTTCGGTAGATTGGAATGGCCGAGAGGAGAAGAGCACGATATTTATTGTTCGGTAGTTCCAAACCATACCATTTTATAATTATCATATCATTCAAATAAACTACGCAACGTTTCCAGCTATTATGTAAGAAGATACATTTCCTATGAACAAACCTGAAATCATTTTCAAACAAAAACCAGCTTCAATAATTACCGCAATCATATGCTTTCACAAGTTAATACTCGCGTAGAATGCAATTCGCTGCGAATCGTTGATTTTAATTACATCTCTTAATCTATTTCACAATAAATTATCTTTATTGGCATACATAGGCCATCATTAATAATTAAAAATATTTTACTAAAACTATTAAAAGCCACAAGTTTTCAAAAAAAAAACTGAAATATGACGATTATTATCATGTCAATTACATTATATCGAAAAAAGTAATTAAATCATCAAATACAAATATTAAATATAGAACTATTACAATGTTCCTAATAAATGTAGGTGTTTCACAGAAACACTAGTGCCGCTACTATAAAGATATTTAGAGATATTAAAAGAAAATAGTAATAGTAAATTGTGTAGCATATTGATGATTTTTTATGGGAATAACTAATTTATCGTATACGTGATGTTAAGATTTATCGTTAAATCAATTGCGTTTTATAGGATGCAACTCATTTACATTACAAACGATCGGGAATACCAACGGATGTTCTTCGCATTTAGTGAGAGATGCTGGGCAGTGGAAAGCTAGTAAAGCGAATTCACTCGGAATGTAATAATATTGTTGTAAAATGTAGTGAATTACGAACACATGCGACCAAGATGGGACCTCATAAATAAAGCACTCAAACGTTTCGTAACTTCATAATGAATGAACCATATTCGAGGAGGATATCATCGCATGTTAACCTTTTAATACCCAATTTGTTAATTACCATGCGGAGAAGATGAATGAAGAAATGGTAAGCGGTGGAATTTTGAAACGCTAATACAGAAAAATTGGGTTAAAAGCAGTAATAATTTTTAAACATTTTTGCATTTGATTAAAATAAAAAAAAATACATAAACAAAATCTGTTGGTTTCTACAACGAATTCCACGAAGATTAATAGTATTTTACTCGTACGGTGTAAAAGGTAGAAGACGAGTTGGAGTAATTATGCAAAATGCACAAGTGGGAAAATGTTGATTGTGTAAGAGAAAGCAAGTGTAATCTTAATGTCGTAAAATTGGGAAATGCATGTATGTACATAAAGATTGAATGTTGATGGAGTGAAGGGGATGGGAGGGAGGTGCAAAGGTATGGGCGAGGAGGAAGAGAGCGGAGATATGGGTAATCTAAATGGAATAATGGAAGTTTGTAGAATACTTCGGAGCACTATAATTTGTTCGAATGGGTTTTTTATTTAAATCCGACGCTCGTTTGGTTTTCTTTTTAACAAAAATTTTAATTTTGTTATGGGCTCGTTGTGAATGGAAACAATCCAGGCGATGACAGTGCATCGCGCATCCTATTCCGCCTACATAAGATTCTGCTTAAAGCCACTCACAACCGGCCATAACAGTACTATATTGTTTATATCGACTGGGCCGAGCCACAGCCGCAGCCACATCCACACTAGATTCCTATCTACTAAATATCATCTGTGTTTCCTGTACACGACCCGCTACACAATATAATATTTTATTATATACACATTATATCTGTATATTGTGGTATATTTGTAATGGCATTATATTATGCATGATCCCTTCACAGCATCAAATTAATGAAAACACCGCAAAAATAATCAAATAAATAACTATTTTCGTCCTGATCCTGGTACTTGGAGGCCTTTTGTTTCGTTTGGTTTGCTTTGCTTTGGTTCGTCCGGTTTGGATCTTCGGATCGGGGATTCCCCCCCTTCCCCTCACTCGCGATGATGTGTTTAACGAGTCGACCGGCTAATTATTCGCTCCCCGTTTTTGTGCTCGACGGACGCGACGCTATGCGGGGAATTTCATTATTTATAAATGGACGTAATTAAATTGTTACTACTTTGGTCGGCCCCACTGCGTTCTTTTTACACGCCCTATCGACCATGGCACTACACTCTACCAAACAACATCTAACTAAACTAAACCAGCAATTCTAAATTAAGCAATTATCATACTCATCTCTGTTTTATTATTTCACAGTACCCAACATTATTTCATTCAACGTAATATTGATTATTTTAATAAATTCTGCATCAAACATCAAAATTGAATAAGATCCATCAATAACTTAGATATTCTAACTATTTAAATCTATGGAGAAAAAAATATAATATGAAAAAAGGAACTTGAAATGTCGTAATTAAGAATTAGACAGTAAAACTAAGATGTCACATTGTGCTGTTAGTTGTACCAATTTAGTTAGTTCCTGACTTCCATATACACTGCGTACCATGATACAAAATATAGTACGGTTTTTACAAATTTTAGGTGAACAAAATAATGTATCACTATACATTTCATCCTTACAGTAGATAAAAATCACGGAAATACCAACATTTGTTGAAGATACTGAAGAAGATATTAGCATCCTATGAAAATCAAATAAGTAAATAACAGTTCTTCGAAGAACTCAATCAAGTACAGCAAATGCTACTTTCACCATTAAGCGGAATTCTAGTCCTCCGGTTAGGATTAATAATCAAGAAGTGCTTGTGCATCATACAAAATAAGATAGAATACATAACATATACACAGTAGTTATAAAAAAAAAACTAATTTCTATTTGTATTTATGGGTATAGAGATACAACTGAAGGAAATAGGAAGCTTTTTTAACATAACTTAAAAGTTATTCTAATTGAAAAAAATATAAAAGAGAATACATTTTGTTATAGCTTATTAAAATAAGAACAAATTAACATAAATTTGTTCTATTTGAGTTTTATAAAAATGTATTTTTTAAATCGTGTAGTCAATGTTATTTTTAAACAACCTAATAAATTAATACGAAAAAATGAAAACTTATTTTTCCCAAGTTCGTTAAATATCAATGATCATAAATAATTCAGAGATTTACACCTGGACCAACAATGAATTAAATAAACTGAAACTAATAAATCAATTTAAAAACTTATAAATAATAAATGCCGGTAATTTGTCAAATGGCGTGAAGAAACAGAAAAACCGTATAATAATAAGATATGAACCGTAAAACGAAGGTGACAACAAATTAAAAAAAAAACATATGTGGAATTCTTACAATGAAGAAAAGGTCGTGATATTGAATTATTACATTCGGTTTTGAACAGAGTTGAATCAATTAGTATTATTGAGTATGTACTTTTTGGAATTAATTGGATGATGTTAATTTTAAGGAAAAAAGAATGAGTTGAGTCGAAGTCTATTCAATTAGAAATTAAATAAAATTACCAAGTAACATATAGTTGATATAATTACTCAATTTTCTTATGAGTTGTGTGTTGAATCAATTAGTCAATTATTGACTTTGTCACAATCAATTTGGTTTATGGAAAAAACATAAAATATTAAACGTTTAAGTGTGTATTTATGTGCTACATATAATTAAACAATTTGAATCAATTAAAAAATGATTTTGTGAATCGCGTGTCGGACGAGGGAGTGTTTTGTGCGTTTGAAATAAAGCGATATCAAATATTGGAGAAGGGAACACCTTCGGAACTATTAGAAAGTGTGTAATGTGGTAATTTTTTCCGCATCGCACACGCAAAACGAAAATTTTAATTTCACGCACATTATTTGATCCGGCCACAGCGCAACCTGTTTAGCTCCCATATTTTTTTCTCAACATCCATCCATCGTTCCATCCATCCACATCCATCCGCATTCTAATTCCCAGCTCGACCAACCGAAATCGAGCTCAAATCCTAGAACCGTTTTTATATGCCGCGCGCAAAGGGAACATAACGAGAAGAACAACAAGACACGGCGAAGAGGGAAATAAAAAAAATGAAGTTTTTATATGTATGTGTATAGATATATATGTATACAAGAGAGAATATTAATTGCTTTTGCGAATCTATCAGATTGGAGTCGTTCCTGAGCTCGAGTCTTTTTAGAAAGTAATTCTGTTCCTTCTCTCCGTCCGTTTCCTCCTGTCTCCGTCTTGTTCAAAGGCCTTCGCTGGTCGAGCCGAGCTTATGTTTGTGTAGATTTATGATTTCGCGATGTTCTCGCAGTTGTATATAATATGCAATTAGCACATTATAACAGCAATTATGGCCGATAAGTTTAAAGAAGAAGGAACAGAAGATGAAGCGGAAAAAAATGCAGACGAGAGGAATAATAATAATCGAGAAAAAAAATTGCATAATATATATATACATTTATATCTGTATGTGTATGTATAGGTGTATGCAGCGTGTGGAGGAAGAACGATGGCCTTTATATAATTGAGCAATGCATCAAAATGCGTGGAATGATAAAGGCTCGCAAAAATTTTCCGTCCTTAATAGAGTCTTCAATCAATCAAACAATCGCAACGAACGGCGGAGGCAATTGATTTCCAATTACGAGCCTTCGAGTTTCGATCGCTCTCGACAATTAGCATAATTAATAGTTTAATGCGGCTCTAATTGCAGCCACGCGTTCTCGCATTGATTTACTTTGCCCTCTATGCGAGTATAGTATTAAGTCTCTGGAACGATAATAACAACAATGGCAATAAATGTAAATTTCTTAGTGCTGCTGCTGCTGTTTGTGTCGACATTCGTTTATTATAATTCCCATTTCGTAATATCTCACTCACCGGTTCACATTACCTTTTCAAATACCTTTGAGCGTTCAAAGAACAAACGAACAAAAAAAATACACAAAACAATAAACTTATCTAATTGAACGAATAGTGATGGAATCGCTGACTGCATTCAATAATAAAACGTTAATTTCGTAAAGATTTTCAAAAAGCAATTCTACTAAAAAAAATATAGTGATATACCTTTGTTTTAGTTTGTATATATGTCAATTGCCAGTGCACATTCACTGTCATCGTACTGCATGATTACCAACCACTATTAACTGCGCGTTAAAATATTAGTTGGTACTTTTGATAGACATTTATATTGAATGTCACAAATGAATAGTGGTATAATAAACGAATCATAAAGCAACTGAAAATAAATGTCAGTATGCACGCTGATAACCTAGTAAACATAGTGGCATAAAAAGTATGTTAATAACAGTCAAATAACTATAGATTTTAAATAAAAATGAAAATCAAAATTGTAGTTTTAAGGATTTCCAAATAAAATAAGAGACGTTCCCTCATTGTTTTTGTTAATAATATAGGAAAATTACGTTCATCGTCCATTCGAGTATTATCCTAGATACGCGTTGCTTAACTTTCATATTCATTCTTAAGAATATCATTAAAAACAATATAAAAGATCACATGCCAATTAAGTTGCTTTTGTTTCAGGTGAACTTTCTATAACTAATAACAATCTTGTACATACTGCTCTTTTTAATTGTCTATTTCAATTTTATTCAAGCTTAGAATGTGTCGTTGTCCTGAATATATCTTGTTTCTAGTTTACAACAATGACCCTCTTTTGGACATAAAAAGATTTTTCGACCCCCTTTTGGACATACAAAGTTTCTGCGACTCCCCGAAGAATGGGTATGCGCCAGGATTGATCTGCCGTTAATTTTTTTTGCGACCCTCCAAATATTTTACACACTTTGAGAATCAATGAGTTACAATATAACGTGAATAAAGTAATATTAGGGTTGTTGGCACCTTTAACATTTATTGAAGTTACTTTAATCCTTATATATTTCACATTTCAGTTTACCTTATTTCTTCATAATATTATTATATTTTATTTATTTGTATAAAGTCATTAAAAGTCAAAAAAAACTGGGTAATTTAAATAAAATTAGAAATCGATTGATATGCAATAAAATTTTATTACTCGTTAATTTGTTTAATTATTATCATTTCGTTAAGTATGCAATAAAAATATGTTTAAACATTTGAATATTTGTTATTCAGATTTCAAATTAGAAAACGTTAATCACCAAAATTAATGTAACTTTTATGTTTAATTTAATTTTCAGTTTTCTAATTTGATAATGCTTGAAATGCTTAATTTATTAAGATTTGTTTAAATGAATTAAATGAATTAAATTTATTAAAAATATAAAAATATATTGTAACCATAATATTTATTTATATAATTAGTTATTAAAGAAATCTTATTTATTTTGCAATACAATTATTAGGAATGTGAACGAATCGAATAAGGCAACTTGAAAGTTAGTTATGTGGAACAAAATAATCGAAGAGAAACAAATGTTTATTAAGCAAAGTAAAGCAAATAAATGGAATATGAATGAATCAGTTGGGAAAAGAATGGAATCGCAGTAAGTGCGAGTAAATTAGAGGGCGATCGAGCGAGATGCAGAATGAGTGAGAGTGAGTGAGCAAGAGAGAGAAAGAGAAGGAAAGAGTGACATGTAGTAGGTGCGAAATACCTGGAAGTCGTGGGGCCTCGGCGCTCATTATTATCGCCGCAAAACATTGTTTATCAGCTCGTTTTAATTGTCACACACACTGTCGATTTAATTGTATGTCTTTATTGTTATTATGTAAACGGGTGTTCGAGTTGCACACGCACACGCATGCATGAGCATTCGAGGAAAGTAACTCAATTTGCTGATCGATGGTCTGGCTCTCGAAGGAAACCGGAAATGTTGGGAAATTATCGCCTGCGACTCGCAGGACGACGTCTCTGGAAGAAGGAGAGAGAGACAGAGTGGCAGACGTACCGACGGTATTCCATTAACACACGGATTAATCTTCAATAATGTTTTGAATAATGAGGATAATTTCTAATCATGTAAATATTCCGACTAATCTATTCACGATGAGAAAGAATCTTATAAATATATGCATGACCTTTTTTTATTATTTTTATTTTACCTCTCTTTATTTCGTCCCTGTCCCCCACGCCCCACCTTATGTGTTCTTGTTTCTTGTACTTGTATTTCCTAAACTGCTTCGCCGTTCTCGAACATCAATTATCTTTGATGCAATCCAGAATAGATGCATTATAATTGCTGCTTCTACAGAATACTTTTACTTATTTCATTTTCTATTTATTTTTGACTTAAAATCTTATTTGTTTTATAACATTTATAGAACATAATTTTTAATAGAACTTTTATTAAGACTTTCATTTGACATTATCCTTCTTTTATTAAAAGTTTAATTTTTGTATACAATTTTATACCATTTCAATCAAAATTTTGTTAAATTTTGTATACGAATGTTAATTCTATAAGCAAAATCAAGCATAAACTTGTATTTTTCATTTAGCCTACATAATAATTTATAATTTAATTGCTTGCACGCACATACTCAATTACAAATATGCACATTCCAAGTGCCTACTTAAGTTGATGTTTAACTTTGAGTAACGTTTGTTTGGTAACGCTCGGTGGCAATGTAAATATTTCACATGTAAACAGAGAGGACGCAGTATAATATTTTCGTGAAATTCTTATGAAATAAGAAGCAATTCGGTATTAAATCGGAATCGACACTTATTTTCATACAATTCGCGAATGGTAATAATGTCTTTCCAGTCGATTGGGTCGCATTTCTGCGCTCGGTTTTCCTCGATTTGCATATGCATTTGTATGGTTGACGATGTTTTCTAAACGTCGGTTATCTAAAAATTGTCATCAGCCGCGGGACAATCTATCCATCTATATATCTAACTAACTAAATACGTTTTTCATCGTGCAAAGTATTTAGAAGATACAACAAGCGCAATTAAAATTCAAACGACGTGTCGTTTCAATTAGTTTGCGTCGTCGCGACTGCGGCCGTCGTCGTCTTCGTCCTCGTGACTCCCAACAGTTTCCATTACTTTCACGTCCAGGTGCATCTAAATCATCTCCTCCGTATAGAGGAATCAATGGATGGATCGGCTTACATTATCTTCGGGCCATTGGTCTACACTTAAGTAAATTGCATCATTGTAACCTCTTGTGTAGTCAAGTGCTCGAAGCATTCTCTCGGTCTCTCAGCTATCTAGTTTTGTTTTACGGCTCTGCACCGTTCTCAGCACTGATTTTACCAAATAAAGAAACATAATATTTTTTATGCTAATGCTCCTCTGCATCAAACCAAAACATTATTCGAAATACTATCTTGTATTTTAAAATATATCTATGATTTTAAAACATAAAACATTAAAATTACAAAAAAAAACAAGCCTAAATATATTCATTATATGAGTCCCTTATTGAAACACGTATAAAGGTTATAAAAAATAATTTCTCATTAATTTTGCAGGCATTTAAGCAGGCATTTAAGACATTCAAGTTTAAAATATGTTCTGATGATCGTTCAAGTGAATACAAGATTTCCACGGCGATCTGTTATATGTAAATACACAATGGTAATAAAACATACTTTCCAACAGCTCGAGAATCATAAAAAATACAAGGGATTAGGGGTTGCTGAAGCATAACGTATGCACATCACCGAAGCTCTGTGAACAGACCATTTCCTATTACAAACTAATTTTTGTTTTGTTCTTCTTCCCAGAACGGTGAATACGTGCGTTGCGTTCGATTAAAAAAAAACACAAACAAAAATTCCATGCAGCCGACGAATACTTAATCGCTTTACAATTAAGCACTAAATTAATGATTCTCTCAAATCTAATAGAATAATTCAAAGCAATTCAATAATTGCGTAATCTAAATTACATGCATAAAACCTCATCGAATTTTCCGTGTGATTTTCCATTGTTCGAATGCGATTATTAAGTTTAGTGAAACAGTGCGATTCAAATAAGCGTTTTCTTTTCTTTGCTTCTTTTTATATGCGATTTCCCTATGTGAAATTGCGAACGATCTCAACCGCACTTTCACTTCCGTTCGACCAAAGACATTTTTCAGAGTGGAAAACGTCAAAGAACTAAAGGAATGAATAATAAATAAAACAGAAATGGTGAAGGAAAAAATGTGTGCGCGCATTTTTACAAATGCGATGAACACAATTTGCATTAATTTATTTAATTAATACTCTTGATTGATTACCCAACGCACCGCCCGACCTTACCAGCAAATTTAATTAATTTCCAATTAAATTACACGGTGTTTGATATCCGAGCTTACTGCGCCGTTTTCTTTTTTGTAACTGTTATTAAACATTTTACTGAGCCGCGGATTTTCAAAACGCTCGAACAAAATGGAAATTAATTACTTAATGCGTGCGCTTAAATTATTCTGAAGCTGTTACGCAATCCATTAAATTTGTTTTGGAAGCGATGAATCCCGAATTATAGTGTCGATTGGTGAGAGGTGAAGGAAGAGTGCGAAGTATGCGTGAGATCTTGTTAACACAGCGACACGGTTTATTAGCGAGTCGCATATTGCAGACGCAAATTCTGAGGTCGAAGCATTGCGAATGCAAAATTAATATTTAATTAAACGATGTTGAATAATTTAAAATAACTTGAGCGCACGGTCCGTGATTGAACCGAATCATAAATATTAATAATAAGGCAAACAGTCGCGGCAAGTGATAATTATTAATTTGATATACAACTTTTGACATAGAAACTTTCATTAATTATTATACAATAACAACGTGCTGACTTTGTTTCCGCACTAAGTCCTGGCGTGCGTGAAATTACACTTGCACAAAACTAACACACATTTTTTTTTAGTATTTACATAAAGCGCGATTTGCATAGTCTACGCTCAATGCAAAATTATGTATCTAGTGAGTATTATAGATTAATAAACGGTTATATTAAGTTCGTATTCAAATAATCGAATAAACTTTAAATTTTGAAAAACAAAGAAACCTTTTAAGTTCATAAAATAATTATAAATTAATGATTTAATCATTTATATATTAGAAACAATTTGTATAAGTGTGATGTAACAAAACTATTTTTTTGATGATACTGTAACAAGTTATAACAATGGACATAGCTAATGAAATTTTGTGATCGATGGCCAATTACGAGTAAAACCACTTAACAAATTTATATACTGGTTGTAGAAAGTGAAATGGGAATTCTTAGACTGAATTATTTTGGACCAAATGTAAATCTTGATTTATCTTTACTGAGGCAATGCGACTTTCATCATTCCAATGAATTTGTTTGGAAACGTACTACGCAATCATTCTAGGCAGAGCTCGAAAAATACCGCACGCCCATTTGTTTCTGTTTTCTGAGCACATTTTCTTACTAAATTCTGTAAAACCATGCAAATTGTATGCTTTATAAAAAAAACAATACAATATTTAATGTAAGGAATAATTTTTTTCAGTATTTATTAGGTTAGATTTCTCTTCTAAATGGATTTTATAAATTTGTGTACTATTATGTTTTGTTAATTTAGTTAATTCTTGTAATTATATTAATTAATCGAATGCATACATTTGTTTACTAATTAATTAAATCTAGTAATTATGTTATAAAACGGGGATTCATAAAATGGAAATTATCTTAATATTGTTCATATTCAGCTTGGACTAGAATTTATAATAGAAAATGAAAGTAATTCAAATACTCATAATTCTTCGAATTGATCTTCCTATAAGAATAGAATAGATAACATAATACAACAGACAATAGAATACCGGTTATTGAATCAAGTAACAATTACAACTTGCAACTCTGATGAGCGATCATAATTTTCATCATGTTTATTTTAATATTACAATTTAATTTGAAATAGGAAGTGTGTATTTTCAAACACTAATTTGATGATTTTTTTTTTATTTAGTTAATTTGAAATAAGAATCTGTGTATATATGAAAAATAACCATATTTTCTTTGAATATATCAATTTCATTTGGTTTATTTGAAATTGTAAATCTTTGTGTAGTTTCCAGAAACGACTGGACAGTCCATTCTGATGCGATGCGGAATCTCAGCTGAGAATACATGTTAGGCGATCGCGTGTACTTCGCAATAGCGCGATAGTGTTCAATTCGGTGCATTATAATGTCTTCAGAAAACGTTGAGAGCGGTATTAAAGTAAACGGATTTCGTTTTAGTGGCCGCAATTTATGTTCTCGTACCGTGATATCGGTATTACTTTTTCCTGCATTCCGTTTAATGAAGACGAGCCACGAGAACGGCTCACATCGTCAGAGAGGCTCGCATTCGGTCTCATTTCATTCTCTTTGCGTCTTCATTATTTTGTTTTTGAAGAGGTAAAGGGACCACGCAATTAATAAGTTGGAGAGTGGAAATAAATCGCGGGATAATCCCCTGATTTAGAACCGAATATTTTGTCTGATTGTAATTATTGTAATCGATCCGCGATGCTAGAGGTCAGCGTTGGTGGCGGCGGCGGTGGAGGAATATTCGGATGGCGGCAGAGGAAGAAGGACGAGGATGGTACAGGTATTAAGAAGAGCCGAGCAGTGTGCATATGTGTGTGTGTGTATCTGCATGGAAGGAGAAGAAAGCAGAATTGGAGATGCGGCGAGGATGGAAGAAGAAGAAAAAGACGAAGGATGGGGGAGAGAGAGGTAGGTAGGTACACACGGCGAGAGTCTATTTAAATATTTCAGGCTAGACAGAGATGTATGCGCGGTCGCATACTAAGTTGCAGTTTTGCGAGGAGGACAGATGCATGGGAGGAGGAATGCAGAGGAGCGAGACAACGCGATGAGTTAAGCGGCTTAAGTACGGAACGGACAAAGTTGTACTTCGGAAAGTCGGATTAATTAATTTCGGCTTATCTCCGCTGAAATCCCGGCGAATTAAATGCATGCTTTGTAATCGTAAATATACTCTCTCACATACACACACGAATACATGCATACACACATACGCACACGCACATATGAAAGGGAAAGAACGAGAAAGAAGAAACGACTAGAGTAGAGCTCATTCGCTCTTTATCCTTTGCAGGACAAGTATACAAATACACACAGAGAGCCCCCAGACGCACACATGAATGCATGCATGCATGCACCCATAGGTAGTGATCCCAAGGAGGAAAAGAAAGAAAGAGACGAGAAGCTATTCCTTTGGTACTGAGGACAGGGATCGCAAAGTTCTGTATAAGTCTTCGCGAGTAATGGGTTCCGAACCCGCGATTACCCGGCTAATTATGTACACTAAGTCTTGCGCCGCTCGAGAACCAGGACTACATGGAACATTAACACTCGGCGACTATTTCGCATTACCCAAATAACTTTCGTCATCATCTTCGCCGTCTATGCAAGGCCGTGCCCCGCGCGAGCCGCGATTTTCAAATGATATGCAGAGAGCCGCATTCCGCCATCGCACCGTGTCCCTTCCAATAGCAGCCGCAAGAGAACTATACGCTATATGCTGCTGCTATAAGCTATATGCTCTCCATTTCGACTGTCTGGCTGAGAGCTGCTGCCATTTGTAGGGCACCGAAGAAGTGTATGAATTATCGCGCACGCACCCGAGAGTAATTTCCATCGTTTCGTTGTACCCTCACTCGAACCCATTTGTACCCACAGTTATGCACACAATTTATTATGATACCCAGACATCCACCGCTACGCCGATCCATAACACAACTCCTACAACACCAAACTCTTTCGTTTTAACTAAATAACATTTAAAACACATTCTGCACATCTGCCTTATAACTAACTGCCAACTAACAAACACATTCTTTTAAATTTGTATATCATTTGTTCATTTTATTTATTATGTATTTCTATTTACTTAAGGACAGTAACTAAGTAAATCGACATAAATGGATTTGAGTTGGTACAGCTTCAATGTCACTATAACAAATGACCACCAACAACCCATTAAAATAATAAATTATATAATGTGTAGTAGTTGGTATAAATGATATTAAACGTAAATTTCTTTATGGAAGTTTAATATTAGTATTCATTTGTAATATAGACAGTTAAGAACATAAAGAGATTAAGAAATTGTGTATTTATTTATATATGGAAAATATAAGTTAAAGATGAATTTTTGTTTTAGATTAATTTAATCGTAAATGGAATTGTTGAGTGAAAACAGCATTCGAGATTTGATAATCGACTAACGAACATGAATCCAATAAAGAACGCGTTTGGGTGGTTGCGTCATCGATATTTCAGGTCGACGTAGCCGAGGGGAGTTTGAAGCTACGTTATTCTTCTTCTTCTTCTTGTTCTTCTACTGCTCAATGCTCTCCACCTCTATTTTATACAATAATAAAAATGTCATTGTTCCATGTGGGAATTTGCATAAATGTACGGCGAGAAATGGCCATCGCCACACCTCGAATAGACTAAATTCATGCAAAACTTTGAAGCTCGATTAAAACGGTTCAGTGCATGCAAATTAAAATTACATATTAATGCTAATTTAATTTGTATCTCAATACAATTACAGAACGAAAGTGGCTCTGTTCGAATGCGAAGTAAATAAAACTGGACATCCGTTTTCTTTTATCTCATTTTTTTCTTATTTCGAATGCGTTGGATGAAGAGACACTCGTACGTACATTTTCTTCTGAAGATGCTGGTTGTCTTAGGTAATGGTGTGTATATATATATATAAAAAAGAAGTTCAATTGAGACAGTACTGATCTAAGTGTGATTGATGAGAAATAAAAGAAGGTGAGGTGCAGGTGTTTGTATTTGTACTCGCAACGAAGTTTCTCGATTTACCGAGTTACTCGTCCGATTAAATGTTTACGCATCTCGTTCATTCGTTTATTCATCTACCGCTGAATTACGTAACATTACGGACATTCATAAAGCAAGCCCAACCAAATGGTTATCCAATTTCAAATCTAATATTATCTGTAACATTTCAGGAATATCTAAATATCAATGTTATGTAGACACGGCATTCCTTGAATCCCAAAACTTGATGGATGCCTCCATTCGGACGTTGCACATAGGAGACAGACGCAGGCATTTATTATTAGTCAAGGAGTAAAGAATATTCCTTCTTGTGGCAGCAGAAGCAGCAGCGGATGAAAATCTCGTTTTCGTTTCTCATCGGAAATTTAATTAAATACGGTTTTTATTTATGAACCGCAGACAATTGAAGCATGACCTAAGTATTATATAAATATACTCGGAAAAAAATCGGTAAAATATTCTCGTACATGACACCGGTTCGGATCAAAAGAATTACAAATGAAATAATCTCCATTCGAAATGAGCCATTTTTCCATTTAGAAACGATCGCTTCGATATTGGTTTACAAAACAAAGACGTACAAGTGTTTAACATCTAATAAACGGAGCACGAAGTGGTAAACACAAGAAGAAGAAAAAAAAGACATAAATAGACAGGCAGTTGTGATATTAGATTATAACTCTGGTGTAATAATAATATTAATAATGGTCTTAAAACCGCAACTTTCTATTTCGTACATTAGAAGGTGGAAACACGACCTGTTCACAACTTACATTATTCTCCTTTTATTTTTTTTGTATAACACTCCATCATTAACACATGTATAAATTAGCTTAATTGCTTAATTACGAAAATTAATTAAATTAAACTAAACCAAATTTCGTGAAATTGGGCAATGCGAACCAACCATGGGTGTCGTTGATTAAATGTAGTTGATTTAATTACGGTAAGGATTTTGCGCGTTATTTCATTGAAAGAATACAGATGCGAACGCAATTGCACGCTAATCTATGTAAATATCATGAATTATGCGTGCAAGTATATTAATTTTTTTTATTCGATTTGCATAGAACGTTTTTCTGCACGGCTGCAGCTGTTCGTTAATGTTTAATTTATATTAATCTAATAATTGCTGTTTATTAATACGTATTTAAATTAATTACTTAAAGTCTTTAATTTGCGTTTTTTACATAATAAAAATAATAAAATATTCAGTTTTATTTTCATCAACGGATTTGGGTTCTAATAGGAATTGTCTTTAACGAACTGTTAAATTTGGTATAAAGGACTTTGACGTAATTGTTTTATATTTTTTTAAGCTGGTCTCTCGCAGCAGTTTCCACTGATCTATGTAGCATTGTCATCCTATTGTGCTGTCAGCTTTATGTTTCGGCCATTTTCCATGGGTCGTCCTCTTTCTTTAAGAGAAAAAAAAGTCTAGTTGGCTGCTAAACATCATTGATTCCATTTATTGGTGTCGAATGTACCATTGTCTCCTAGCATCCACTGCTGGGCAATAATAGTACAGGAAATAACGGTCTCATATTGTAGTTTAAGCAAAATTTGATGAATTATGTTAATGAAATTCATTCGATTACGTTATTCTCAATACTTGTTACGAATTAGTAAAGAAATGGATATTTAAAAAAATAATATTATAATTGAGAATATGCACGAGATATGAGAAGACTTTGGTATATAAAATATGTTTTAAAGCAAGATACTGGACTTTCTTTGAAAAGAACATCTGTTTGTAATTAAGAAAGACAGCACAATAAGCTTTTCTCATCGCCCTCGCGGATTGTAACTAAAACTATTTTATTATACTACATACTGCTTACAAATGTCAAATTATGCATATTTAATTATAAATTATATTGTTATATCTTAATGTTTATAGAGAAATATTAAAGAAAGTACATAAATATACAAAATATGATTTGCTTTATATTTTCATTATACTGAGTATTGTGTCGTACGATTGGACATTCCTATGTCATAATGTTGTCAAATCACATATGCACGAAATCATACTTTGTATATTTATCTCATAAGATTAACAATATTCAAATCGAAGAAATGTATAAAATTAAGCGTTAATGCACTTTATGAAATGTCGTGGAATGTAATAAGAAAGTTTCGCGTTGCGTGCGTATGTATGTAAATCATTGCATTTTATGTGAAATTCCTATGATATTGTAACGTCGGAGAGATGATGCAGCATGGATGAATGATTGATGATCACCGTGCGGCTCGGGCCCTTTTGTGATAATTGACGTGCCGTTAGATGGCGTGGATCTTCCTTCGCAACGGCGCGATATAAATTACGAATTTAGCAGAACAATTAATGGGTGTTAATTTCTCTTCGGCTAATATGCATAAATCGTCGACTGAAATACGGAAATATATACGGTTTTGGTGTTGCTCAGCCGTTGCCGTGTCCCCCTGTCCCCCTGATAAATGACACTTCTGCAAGTCTACAAGCATACATAGCCGAGAGCTGTATTGGGTAAAGAGCGAACTAAATCAGTGCCACGGAGCACGCATTCCAACCTTTATATTCTTGTTCTTCGTATTATTATTACTATCATCATTATTATTATTTCCATTTTCTAAACTTCGCCTCACTTCACGAAACCGTTCTCGTTTTATGTTTGTCCGTTTCACACTTCTTCGCCACAATACGATTTTTAATGTCGGTAAATCAATTAGTCGTGAAAAGGTGAAGGGAAATGCGGACAAAAGGGCACATGACCGTATTCCGTGTTGACTTTTCGGAGGTCCTCTGTGAGTTCCACCACCGGGCGTCGATCAGAACAGGTAGACGATGATGATGCGATGGCCTCTAATTATCCTAGACTAAGTGGAGAGCGAAAGCCAGAATGCGAGGATAAAAGTAACAACAACGAACACAAAAAAGAAAACATCAAAAGAAAGAAAGAACGAGGAGGACAAGAAATAAAATAACCGAAAGGAAATTCAGCAATGACACAGCCTCATATTTCTATCTCACTCTTTCACTTTAACATACTATCGTCGTCTTCGTCTGACCAATGGATGCTATCATTATATAGCCAGGACGAAAATTATACACCGGGCAGCAACCAAACATTCTGCCCCGCCGATAATTATATTATTTCGAAATTATTTGCAGCAGCCGCCGCCGCCGAAATGCTATATCCCGTCTTTGGGGAATCGAAAGGAGCAAACATAGAAATAATAAACACGTTATTATAAAACGCAGATCAATAAAATATTTCGCACAAGAATTAATGAAATCGATTCGGTATTTCCCAGAAAAACGGACAACAGTTTAGTAGAAAACAAAGAGTTTTGAAAATATTTTCGTCTACGCTATAATAACATATTTATAATATCGACCACCAGATTTTCCTAGAAACTGCTGATATTATTCAACAGTTCATCAATATTATAGTAAAATTTACATCGACAATAATGTAATTAAATAATCATGAAATTAAACTAAATATAAAATTCACATATTCAATCATATATAATATAATAGTGATATTTAGAATTTTCATATTTATTGCTCAACTTCGACCAAAAGGCTATCAACGAGCATCTTAGTTCATCTTTAGGACTTAAAAAACAAACACTTTTTTCAGTTAGAATTGTGTGTAAAAATTGAAGTAGTTTAATTTAACTATCAAAATCTTTTGACAATAATAATAAAAATTTATTTTAAATAATTATAAGATAAATCGGACAATTTACAAGTGAAGTATACGGAAGGCGCATTACGCGCAAGTGAATCAACCTCCACCTCATTAATCCAGTTTTCGCTATTATTACCTTAAACAGTATCACGGTGCCAGGCATTTCAAAGAAATTACAGTTGCTGATTAAACAAGTTCATCAAATTAGATAATTCAGGTTACTAGAATGCGCATTTAATACGTAGGGAAAAAAGTAATTCAGAAACACGTGACCTTAATTTCAATCTCTTTCTCTTTCTCTCCCATCAAGATTTGAATACAATAATTACAACCATTTCGTAAGTTACGTTATTAATTGCAGCAAAAAAAAAGTTGCCTGGACAAACATCATTTTAATTTCAAAGTTTTACAACCGAATATAATGATTTTTTATTTCTTTTATTCGTTTCGTATGATTCTCAAGTAACAATTATACATTTTCGTTACTCTCGTGTTGTTCTTTGTGTGTTTCTATGTTTGTGTGTGTGTGTGTGTGTGTTGAGAAGAACGATTCTTTATTTTTCTATAAAAGAAGAAGACCTGTTATGTGTGTGTGTCTCCGATTCGTTTCTCTCTTCTCGATTCTCTTATCTGGTATCCCCGATGGTCTGTGTCCCCATGGCATGGGCGTATAACTTATTGACATCTCCAGCTATTAAATCTTTTTATAACCCATTTGATGAGGAATAGATACATTAAACGCTTTATATATTTTATACGTGTGTCCGTTGTGCGAGTACTCTGTACGCAATCAGGAGGAGACGAGTCTAGGAATGGAGGAGGACTCGAACGGAAGGACAAAACGAATGGACATGTGCGTCCTCCCGAGTAGCGACGCGACAAAATTTCTACCACATAAACATTCCGTTTTCATTATTCCGTGCAACGGCCGAGTCGAGTCATTCCAACATAATTAATAGAAAATAATAATTCCATTTCTTCACATGCTAATTAATTAATGTTAGGAAACAATAATTAATGGGAATTCCTCCAGTATAATAATATGCGCAGCGAGATGTCCTGCGCGTGATTACAATTAAAGAAAAAGGCTTCTGCTCGCATATTCCAACAAAATTTTCACATACAAACAAACAATTTTAATATACGTTTACAGACTGTTTCAATTAGAGATCCATTTCAGGATTGTGAACAAACGATATTGCGATAGAGAACAAAAAATATATAATAATACGAATCGAAGGTTGACAGCCTCTTAGAAGTAATATTTCTTCTTTTTTTTATATAATTACAAACGTAATTGCCATTCTTGTTAATATTTTTTTTTCATGCTATTACTTTTATTTTTGTTGTTTCCTTGTTTGTTTTCCAAACAGTATTACTCAATTCCATCTCCAAGAAATACGCTTACTCATTGTCTTTACGTGACTTATATAATTGTGATTGTTATTTATTTAATTTATTACTTAAAGTAAATGCATGTTTTTAAAGTACCGGAAATAAAGTATTTTTTCACAGATTATTTGTCTAATCTAGTTTATACAATTGTATAACCATTTATAAAGTAAAAAATACTAATATATAATATTTGGGACTAAATATAATGAACTCACTAAAATCCTTAGATTGTTGTTGCTGAGGAATTTTGAAACTCACCTGTAACAAAAAAAAAACATAAATATTTTGGTAAATTGTCGAGAAATATTATAAACAGATGTGAAATGTTGGGCGGTGTCAGGTGTTAGACAATGAAGCTAGACCTCTATTAAGGAAAGGCAAGTTGTAGGAAGCAAGGTTAATACCGACAGGGCCCTGAAATTGGACGGGCCTGAGGGCACTGTTCCTACTCTTTGCGAAATTCATATTGGATCTTCGTTACATAATTATATGGTATCGAAAAATTTGCATCCTGCTTTTGCATTAGACCAAGATTAAGTTCAATCAATTACGCTGCGATTAGGCACGTTGAAAGAATGCGCATCGTGTTCCTTTTTTAAACGATCGAAAATAGTTCAGTGTAGTAGTAGTATGCATAATAATAATTCAATTGGGATCAGAACAGCGAGTTGAAAAAGAGCTGGACAATAAATCGGTGGTCGTATAAAGGAAGGACATAAATCCGAATAGATGGTTAGGTTTGTCTTATTTTCGCTGCAAAACAAAGTTAAGTAAATCTGTGAATGAATGGTGTAGTGTATAATAGGCATTTAGGTATTTTATATGGGGTATATATGGTCTGGCCATCGAAATATAATGTTGCTGTTCGTGGTGGTGGTGTCCTCTTCTTCTCCTCCACCTCTTCCTCATCATCGTACCTTCTTCTCCTTCTCGGTGTGTTCGCCTGTATTGGAGATGTTTAATTAAAAACAAAGGCCCCATAAATAGCTACCGAGCCGAGGAGGTATTTTACTAACAGGTAGAAATAATAGCCGCGCCACAGTAAATATCGCCGTGACCGACGCGCGATCCGCCGTGGAGCGAGCGGCGTTTTATAACCGAGGTGTTGGAAGTCGTCCACGTTTAGTGTCACATAACACCACCGAAACAGACCGAAAAGGAAAAGAGAGAAAACTCGTGGAGGAGGAGAAGAAGGAAGAAGTATAAGAAGAAGCGCTGGAAAAAGGAGCCAGATGACACGCCGATCCATCGAAAAAGAACCCTCGTACACCCGAAACCCCGACCAAACACGACCGTAGGATAATATGCATTGTGTGTATGCAGAATAGGAGATGACACCGAAACAGTGGACGAAGGAAAGACTCCTTTTCCTCTCTCTAAGCAGGCCTCTTCTTCCTTTCCATCGTCTCCTCCTTTTGGCATTAAGGCGGGTAAGTCGCAGCTTGCAGGTTGATGGTGGTTATCGATGGAAAGAGGAGAGAGCGCGCTGCAGCATGTGAACGCACCAGCAGCCGGTTTCTGAAATCTAATTTCCTTGAGTTCGACCTACGGACATTCGGGCTAATGAGAAAAGTGAGTTGAGACTTAAAGATCCCAGCCCGGCTGCATCCTCCTCCTCCTCCCTTTTAAAAAACAAAACCCAACAATACCAAAACCTCCCATCGGAGAAGAAAACAAAAACACACACACAAAACGAACAAGACCAAGACGAAAATGAAAGAACAAACATCTACGAAAGAAATAACTTTGTGCATGCATTTTCCAAAGATTCACCATCTAAAATTAAATATCTTTTCCAAATGAGACGTTTTAAAAATTCAATTCCTAATGATAAGACTTCGATTCTCTTGATGTCGGCGCAGCGTTAAACTGGAAACGTTTATTCAATTTTCCCCGGCCTTCCGAAATATTAAAATACCTCATTATATGGTAAATTTAAAATTTGAGCCGCAGAAGCCATAAAATAAATCTGTTTTCTAAAATCAAATTAAATCCTCGACATTAATGGAACGAGACATTCGGACGTCCATAAACGCTCGCTTTGTTCATAGCCCGAACCACCACTCTTCTCTTCTATACCAGATGCTCGATGACGAATAAAAATTGTATAAAACGGCTCTAAGGCGTTCCCCCATTTTTCTTTTTATTTTTGTTCTTTTCGGAAACCAATTTTCTGTAAGCTACATTTTTTTCTGTCGCCGCACGAGAGAAAAAAAACAGTTGATTCTTTTATGTTCTCGAGCCTGTAAACATTTTTGTTCTGCTTTTTTGGTTGGCAATCACGAAAGTTATGTATAAATTTCTTAGATATAGTGAAATAATAACCACAAATCATGCGAGACACGACACAACATCTGATATAAAATAATCCTTATAATCATTATGCATTAGCTCGGCATTAAATCGTGTAATAAAACTTGTTGTTTGTATGTGAGAGCATGTGTGTACGTGCATTTATGTATGTGTGTGTGTGGGGAAGGATATAGGCATATATTCAGTGTCGGCGAGTGAATATGAGTATGAAAAATTCCAATTACATTAATTGCTCCCAAAGGTTCTGTTTCGGGTGAAAAATATCGGCAATTAGTATTAACCCGAAAGGTAATGATATTTCGTTATTTGTTTTCGTCTCCAACCAAATTGATTCTCTCCTTTTTTATTTTCTTTGTTTTTCAGTTATTATTAAATTAATCATCGTCATCATCATCATCATCCGGAGCCGAGGTAATTTTCTAAGTCACGAAACGTCTCGAAATTCCATCTCCAATTAAAATTTCAGGAAAAATAAGTGAAGGAAGACAAAACCGAAAAACCAAAGAAAACGAAAAAGAAGAAGCAATAAAGGAGAAGAGAAAGAAAGAGGAGTTTGGAGCGAAGGAACGTATAAAAACTGAGGACAAAAAGATGAGGGACTCTTTTATGTCCGGTCGACGGGGCCCGGGGTTTAAAATAAACAGAACGCAACATGCGAAAGGTAAAAGGTACAACAAAAAAAAGACGAGGATGTTAAGGATGAAGCGTTTCGCAATTATTATTATTCTCTGCCAGATTAGATTAGCTTTATTTCACCACTCCTCCTTCCAGGATCGAATAAAAAATTATATATTCATACGGACAGACCAAAACAATAAAATACCAGACTCGTAAAGATTATATGAGCGAGGAGAACGAGCGACGAAATACTGTCTTTTATTTATTTACATCTCTCTTTCAGACACTTTCCGAGGGAGAGTCCATTGATAAATTAATCTCGGATATAAACCAATTATTACTGCCTTTTCAACATCCACGTCCTTGCCATGCACATATCCATTATCGTATCTCAACTATGAGGGCTTACAAGAACTATAAAGAGCGCTCTACTAGATATATAATTCAAAACATTAAACTTATTGCAAAATACCTTTCTTTTTTTTTATTCATTATTCGACTATATCAAAAAGTCATCATACCGTTACGCGATATCATATTTATTACATGCTTACTATAGTGTTATCTAATAATAACAACAATATTTATTTGCAGCCATAAAATAACATACATAATACATTATACTTAACTTTACAATTCACCACTAATCTAATAATTAGATTATAAATATATAAAAACGATAAGCATATTTAATTAGAAAAAACAAATTTAATATAATCAGACGTTTTTTTTTGCGCAAAGATAATAAGAAATTAGACTCAATTTTGCGAGGTAATAATATATATATTACTCAATTCATTGAGATTAATGTACGGTAAATGTATTTATTTAGTTGGAACAAGTTCAAAATAATTAATGGCAACAAGTAAAGTCACTTTATTTCAGATGGTATAACCCAGTTACATGTTGTTACTTTCTTTTCGAGAATCCATTAGCATTAACACGCCTTTACATCACCACTAAATTAACTTCAATTGAAATTGTATTTGATTTGCTTTTAGAAAAATTTAATACAGAACTCAATTGAGGAAGTAAAGGGATTTAAGAATAACTCGGTTTATTAAAAATGCAATTATTTTTTTCTTTTTCCCATCTATTAAATTGCCATTTTCAGAGCACTAAAGTAAATTGTATGGCAATTAGAAGAAGAACACACACATAGAACGGGAGCCGCATCAAAGGAACAAACAAACAAAACAAAACAAAAAATAGAAATAAGAGGAAACAGTACAGTCTTGTTTCTTGCAGTTTTGTTGTTTTTCAGGCTAAAACTGTATTTAAACACACCGTTAAGTCAAATTGCTGTGAATTGTGTGAGGAAATAAAGATGGATAAGAGAAAGAAGAAAGAGGGAAAAACGAGGAGATTTTAATTGCAGTATTTATACGAAGACAGATACTGCAGTACAATTCGAGGCACTGGAATCTCGGAATATTAAATTAAACGGATCGAAAGTTGCGCTGCGGCTTAATTGTTTTTCTATAAAATTACGCTCGTAATGTCCGATTTCAGGCCTAATTACAATGAACTTACTTAACGCCTCTACGTAATTTATATAATAATAATATCGAACAAGCGGCTATAATTTTAGTGCGGCTCCGATTTCATTGCCAAATAGCAAAAAACGAGGCAGCTCCATAAAGATACCTCCTTTTAACGAATAAGAAAAAAACAAATAAATAAATAAGTGTATATAAATAAGTCTGGATTACTTAGTTATTCGTAAAAAAATAATAAAACGAGAGCCACTTTTCCGATACCGGCAGATATATGTAGTTTTCATATAATACTTTGTAATCTCCACAAAGTCGTTTTATTTTCTTTGTCATATTTTTTTTTCAATGCGAAGAATCATATGAAATAAACATACCGCTTAACGAAAAGAATAATAATGGCAGGATCAGGTATTTTCTATACCTTTTTGAGGATCTATACTTCTTTCGAAGACACGGCCTTCGATGAAACGTTTTCCAAGTTTGCTTTGGAGCGGCATTAATAATTTAACGAAAATTCGATAATTAGTGCGCACTTTTAATTAAACATTTCTTTTTAGCAGAACGAATAAAAAAATAACGCAGACATACATAATCCGAGTTATTTAGTTGTCCGTGCTTGGAAACCGGAAGTTTGGCCTTGGGCAAATTCAGCTCGGCGTAATGTAATTAATTAAAGCCTACGAATCCCGCTATACTTAGACTTTATGATTTCGTATTGAATTATTTTTCTCCATTCTCCATAAGTATTATATTTTCTCTATCGGGATGCAGCTTTTTTAGTTTTTTAGTTAGTTATCAATTTAAAGTTATAATTAATAATAACGGAAACATTATAAACGTGAAGAAAGTTTTTTTTCTATAACTAAAGTTTGTAACTTTAATCATTTCTTTAGTTACCATGTGGTGTTTATGATTTATTTATTATTAAAATAAGTTATTTCAAGTTGCATTAATGATTCATTATAATTCTTGTGAAATCATTTGGTGTTGAATTAAAATGTTATTTTGTTGATATTTTATTAACGAATAAATAAATCTTGTGCGTAAATTGGTTTGGATGTAGGAGCAACGGAGGTGAAAATATGCTGTATAATGCGATTATTTCGTCGTTAAGTATACAAAAAAATAATATAGAGAGATATAACGTTAAATTATTGGAAAGTAATTCCATATGCGATATTCGTAACGAATGCTGCACGTTTATGAATTCATTAGTGGGATAAGTGTATAAGTGGGTGATTTAATGTTATGGGACGGGGGGTCATAATATACGGACATTTAAAGACGCGGCGGTATCCGCGGAATGTCATGTTGAACCGACGAGAAGTAAATCAAAAAAATAAAACAATATTATTGAGGTGAGGACCTTCGATTGGTTTTAGGATGTTTTAGGACGTTTGTTTGTTCCTTGTTCGCAGTGCGTAATTGTGATGGAGGTTGTAATAATAATAAATGTGTGCTGGAGATGATGAAAAAGAAGAAGATGATGAAGAAGAAGTAGAAGAGGAAGGTGAGTTCCCTGGCTGTGGCAAATAATGTGTTGGTGCTGCGGTGTATTACATTGTGGAGTAGGCCCGAGGCAGATTCAGTAGCCACCATCCACGAAGAGAAGAGATGTGTGCTTATATGCACGTGTTTATATGTGTGTGTGTGTGCATATGCATGTGTGTACATATATGAGGCGTTTACTGATCGTAGTAGTATATGCGTTATGTGTGCGGAGGACGAAGGGAAGGGAAAGGAAGGGCATGAGAAAGGAGGATGCGGGGAGTGGGCTGCTCACTACGTACGGTAGACCATATGATAACCATCTATAAGCGTACTGTCAAATGTTTAATTTGTTGGGACTATTTATTAATGCACTGATATTTATGTATTGGGTTCCGCCCCCCTCGGCCCCGACCCATACCCATAAATCGTACCAGCAGCAACAGCAGCAGCACAAGCAGCAGCAGTACCAGCAGCAACGGCCTCGACTCATCCAATCTCCTCTTATCAAACCGACAATTACCCATTTCTTACAAAATTTTTAAACGCTAATTCCTCGCTCAACCAGAAACCCTTACACACTGCTGCGAGAAGAGAACGCAGCTCGAGCAGCGAATTGCGAAGAACAACGACGAGAAGAAGTCATAAAGTAAGAGTTTTGCGTCGCGTTGCGGTGAGTCAGTAAATATGTAATAAAATACATTTTAAATGCCCTCGCGCTGGGTCCATTGTTATGGCCCATAATAAGGTATAAAGCCAGTGCTGCGGAATTACTACCCCAGCGCCCATATTACAGCACATTTATTTCCTTAAATTACAGTTAACAACTCTAGGCTATATTAACCACACGGCCACCTTCCTTCCTTCTCTTTCTCTTTCGTCTGCTGCTCCAGCTCCAAACACCATCCAACGCGCAGTCTCTCCCTTCTTTTATTATGCACACGCAGCGAAACCGCGCATAACGTTTTATTGTTCTACCAAAAATTTACTCAAATCCGCAGACCGGAGGAATCCGAGAAAGAAGAAACGGACATAAAGAAAACAACGAGACGATGTGCGGTGCAAAAAAATAAAAACCAGTGAAAGAAAGCACGTTGCAGGTACATCACTTCTGTTATTAAAATGTGATTTGAATCCTCCGAACACACGTAAATACCGAACGCTCACACATCCATCAGGAGTAAGAAGACTCGAGAGAGCGGCACGTGAGAGGAAGCGAGAAACCCATCCGAGCCGAGCGAGTCGGCCTCTGTAATTACGTAATGCTCGGATCTTCCTTCCAAGACTTATTTGCTTTAAAACATCGTTATTTGTCACACGAAGGTCGCATTAACGAGAGGGATTATAAGAAGATAATAATGTCCTATCCCTCCCGAAAACCTGCAAGTAATGACCGATCGCTATCTGCCGCACTCACCTACTGGAATATCACTTTAATAACCGGAGGAAGGATCTATCCGCATTGTCTCAAACGACACGACACAAAGAACCCATTTACATAACGTATTATTGCTAATACTCTTCACAACTTGTAATAAAATTAAGACAAGCGAAAATTATATAAATCACTCTGCTAATTTCTACCCAATTTTTTACGAAAACATTGTTTAAAACCAATCACAAAGACACATTAAATAGCAAAAAAAATACAATTTACAATGTTAATTATTATTTAAATCGATATGTCTAAATAAGAACGAATTGTAACACCTCAACTTGATAACCTTTACTAAATATAATGTACCTATTTTTATTGAAACTTATAGACCCATGCAATTGAGCATGAATATATATATACTTAAGCTGACAAAGGAAATACGCGACATTGTCTCAGACGCCCAACATAAAGTGAAATTTACATAATGTGTTTCTGTTAATACATGTGCTAAGTTGTAATTAAATTAAAAGCGAAGCAGAGTAACACGAATGACTTTGTAGATTTTATCTGTCCGAGACCAGAAAACTGAATACGAAACACCTAAAAATATAATAATTCTGTCTACACTCATTCAAGCCAAAATGCGTATCCAAACTTTCCTCTATTTCTGAATGAATGATGGCAAGCATAGCTATTAGACTATGATGCAGTTTTGCTTTGGTTTAATGAGAGTATACAATTACGTAATTGAATAGGCAATAAATAAATCATGTCGTTCGTTTCATTAAATTAAAGGGGCAAAGAGGCAGTTTTTCTTAATTTAATTTACATAATTTATTATATAAATATTCATCATTTCCAGCGATATCGAAGTCAGATAAAGCTATGCAGCGGTAAGACTTATGAACGCGTAAAGCAATAGCAAAGTTAATAACAATAAATTAAAACTCGTGATTGGTTGAAAACAAAGGATTTCATTGATTTAATTTTATGCAGGTGTCCGATATTTTCATAATGATGTGAATCTTAAATAGTCTACATTTTTTTAATACCAAAGAAATAAAAACTTATATTTAGATTATATGAAAATAGAGAAACGAGTTTGTAATTAAAATTCCAGATGTGAATTGAAATCTTAAATATATTTAATTGAAATTATTTTGAAATAGCCGTGGAAACTGTTGCGTGCCAAAAAAAATATATAGATTTAAATGTGGAGTGTACGAAAATAGAGAAACGAGAACGTAATAAAAATGTAAATGTTAAATAGTTGATACATTATTTATTAGTTCGGTTGTTTAATAAAATAAAGAATATTGATTGACGTAAGGCGTTGTACGTCTATTCCAATTCGTATTTCTTAGGTCACTCATACATTTCTGTTTCCGATCTATTTCCAACCTTAGTATACATCTGTAAATTTTGTTGTTAAGCTAACGTTCTCATATATAGTGTAAATATAATCACTTCATCAAATAACAACTTTTCAAATAAGATTAGTTAACTGATAATTAAAATGTCTTATTCATATAGTTTTATCATATATTAAAGTAAGATTATAATATATACAATTTCTAATCTCATTGTTTAAATTAGTCTAATTCACAATCTGCTACTTAATCTATTTCTAAAAAAGCTTAATACAACTATTTAGCATTTCCTTAAACATAAGATGTCTGTTTCTATTAAAAGTTATTACAGACTTCATTATAACTATTTAGTATTGCTCTAAACACCAGATGAAATTTATTGTGCATGATTGACAGTATGTTAATGCAGATCCGGCTGTGATGGATGCAATTGAATGAAGCGGTATTAACTCGTGGGATAAATTAAAAGCTAGCAAGAAACGCGTTAGCGAGGAAGGAAAATAAATCAATCAGAATGATTGCAACTGCGACCAATACAGCATAATTCAACGCACCGTGAACATAACTAAATTTCAAGAGTTACTTGCAATATATTTCATTGGGCATTGTACTAAAAGCTTTGCCAATTATTTGGCAAATGCAAGGAAATTGATTTTTCAAACCTGCAATTATTGATATAATGGCTATAAGTATCATCAACCAAAGCCTAGAATTATATAACAATCTATTCATAAAGGACATTGCGATACGTTAAAGTATACTAACACGTAATTAAATTCTAAACAAAAATTAATTTTGTAAAATAAATCAATAATTATTATTTTGGAAATGAAATATGCTTTGAGGTGTTCACTCTGACGTACTGTCACTACGTATTAAACATATCGTTATTACCGTGTCATTTTGTAAAAGCCTACCTAGAAATATGTCCTTCGTAGCTTATAGGCATATCTAATCTGAAGTAATTGAACTAAATGGTTTCGCTGTAACGAATAACTCGAAATTATGTTATAATCGATCGTCTGTTTTCGTTCTCGCTTTGCATTTCTCTCGAGCAGCCGTTATCAGAAGTAGGTGAGTATTTATGATTCATAGCTGCAAATTTTATTGTGCTCTTCATAAAAAAAGAACTCTTTAGCTGTTCATTGCTCTTGCAGATATAACCGACAAATATTAAGCATGCATTACGCCGTTTCGCTCATTGGCTCTGCGATTTTTCTAACCGAGCCTTGTTATACCTCCAGTTAAATTTAATGCCGCAGTCGCGTGCACTCTCTTAAACGCACGCCACTACCTTTAATTATGTCAAAATATTTCAATGGTTCACGTTTATTAGTTTCATAGAGAATGGCGTGCACTCAACTTCCACAACGTTGATATTCTGTAAAACACTTGGACGCTTCTAAACCTTTTTCAACCAAAAATTAACAATTACTGCTTGACTTATTTACATATAATTTTCATAATTTCTTATGTAATATAGAATAATCTCAATATTACGATATGAGTTGTGATGAAAGTTTTAATTAATAAATATAAAAGTATGCCAATTATATCAAATTATATTGAAGAATAACAAATATTAAAAAAGTTATTAATTTTATTTTTTTATCATATAAATTAATATTTTGACTTAAACTTTGCATACATATAATGAAATAAATAAATTCTTGATTTCCGTGCGGAATAATTAACGTTATTTGATATAATTGGTAATTAATTCTTAATTAATTATTTATATAATTGTCGCAATGAATAAGAACTAATTTAATTCGTATTGTATTACATTTTATTGCAATTTGCATAAGTAGTGACACTTAAGTTTTATTTAATGAATAAACTATATTTTATGTTAAATATAAATAGTTAAACTAGAATTTAATTGATTATTAATTTATAGATTATAAAATTTTATTAAAATTAATTGATTGAAATGTGTTAATTTCAACATTGATGTTTAATAAATTTGATTAAACGATTAGTATTGAAAAAATGTAGTTTTACAATACAACAGAGAATTCGATTTGAAAGAGATAAATCATAATATGCTGTTAATGCATGAGCGTAATGTTAAGAATCTGATAAATATTCATTGGAATAGTATAATGTAATAAATTTTCACGAAGCATTATAAAAGTTTGTGTTTTCTTCGGCTGTATATGGAATTGAATTAATCATGATTTGAAATATTTCCGTTGCCTTAGATATTTTGAATACGAAAGACATGTTCGTCACTGGCTTGAGGTAACTAAGCATAGTTACGAGGATAATTGCGAGCGCATTACGCAAGAGAATTCTAATCGAGTTTAAAGATCGGCCAGATTTCTCTTGAGAACACCCTCGAGGGTTGCGGAACAACGGTGCAAAAGCCGCGCATTGCTGCGGTCGCGATCCTAACCAGAATGCACCAAAATACTGCTTTTAGAGAGAAGATTATCCAGCAAATGTCATAAAGTTAAGGAAGACCATAAAGTTAACGGTGAAAATCCAACCAAATGGCCGACTCTGAATAAAGGCGAACGAAAAAGAAGTGAAGGATGAGAAAGAAGGAGATGAAGAAAAAAGGGAGAGAGAGAAGGAAACGATGGCGAAGGAATTTGATGAAACGCAAGTCCCTGAGTCGGTGGATTTATGCAGTGGGCCAATAAAGTATGCTGGACGGGAGGCAGTTGGGTTTTCTTGGAAGTAATGATCTGAATAAGGTCATACACGTTAGGGATGTTTGGTTTAGGGCTTTCGTAGAGTGAGCCTCCACGGTGTGTGCTGCTGCTACCCGTTAACAAGCTTGCATGTTCAGTGCCAGCTAACAAGTGCCGAAAACAAGCCATTGTCACGGTCCCAATATAATTGCACAGACACACATATATACACACTGAGAGGAGAGGAGACTGACTCTGAGAAGTCCATACTGATACTCATACGTGAGCGAGAGCGAGAGTGTGAGCATAGGCAGTGGTAGAGAGGTAGGTACGGTATGTGTAGGTATGGATGATGTCTTGTACCCTTCTTCCTGCCTTGCTGTGTCTTGTACCTTCTTCTGCCTTCTGCCTGCTCTCTCGGAGCTCCCGTAATTGCTCTCTGAAATGTCACAGGCGCGTTAACGATGCAATTTACGGCGTTCGAAACGCAAATTTTCCAATTTATTAAATGCACACACAATAATATCGATTGCCGGATCATCCATCCGGTCGACGACCCGCCATATCCACTACAAAACCAAACGAAAGGCCTGCTGCTTGCTTCTGGCTCCCTTCTACACCCGCCCACACCCACACTCGCATATATCCAGAAGACTTCTTCGACTTGGACTTCGACTTCTTCCTCCTCTTCTCCACCTCAACTCTCCACCACTTCAACTCTTTCTCTCTCCCATCCTTCGTCTCTCTCAATTTACCTTCTTTCTCTTCGAGAACTCGCGAAATAATCGGAGCATTATACGTCCAGTACGTGTCTCCCATTCAATCAAACTAATTTAGTGTGAACGCGGGGGGCTACCAACCCCCTACGAATCCCCCCATTCGATACGTTAATAACGTTACACGCATTCACACACACATACAAGCACACGCACATACCGTGCCGACACACACTCTTACCACCCACATAGTTCACCAAACAACGCGACTCTTTATGATTCTGCACAATCAGACGCGAATCCGCCTTCAATACCACCAAACACCGAACGAGACGCATCGCATTTTCGCACACACACCGTAATTACCGCATAATGTCATCATTTCAGCACAATAAAACATCTAAAACGAAATTATCAATGGTTTGTTTCTTGTAATTTAAACCGAACATAAAACGTAAATTATATATATAGCTCACTACTTTATAAAGTACTAAAATCAAGAAAATCTGTAATAAAACTTCAGGTTCATATATAATTGCATGTCGAGATTTAAGTTGTAATTAGAATACTATAAGAAATAAGTCTTATTATATAAACGTGATTAACGATATTTTTGTGTACACTTTCAATGAAAGTGGCTTTGAAACGTTTGTACTTATAGACATAATACAAACATCAACAAGAAAATAGATAAATATTTTTCAATAAAGTTCATATTTCAGCAAAATACAAATGTAGACTTGATTCGCAAATAATTTTATACTATTACATATAATTATTTTTAATATTCATTATATTGATGTTATAATGATTAAATATTTAGTCTATACATTTATAAATATTTTTAGGTATGTAGATTATTAGTATCATATGTTTTTTCGAACAAATTGATAAATATGCAATGTCAATGAAAATAAAAGGAAAATCTAAAAGTAAATAAATAAAGTGTAATTAGATATGAAGTGTTGATAGGCCGCCATGCACTATGTAACTTCTTTTCGGATTTCAAAGGTAATTGAATATACTGCAAGTGCGTGTGTCGTTTTCAACGGTGTAAAACAAACCCTTGAATACTTAATTCGATATACCTTAACTAAATGTCAAGTCATCAAGGTCTTTCGTTGCAGAGTGCCAGTATGCAAAGTCGATGATATGGCCTTTCTAACCAACCCAATGCAAGCGAGCAAGCAGCGTACGTACGAGCGAGCCGCATTTCTTAATGCAAAGAGTGTGGACTGCTTCTCTTCTTATTTTCCATCCGAAGCTGCCAACTTTACCAACAAACATTACCACCATTGTATTCCGATTTTACTTGTGTTATTCTTTATTTTATTCCCTGCACACCGTCGTCTCCCAACACCAACATCCTGCAGTCTATTATCTATAAATTACAACTTGTCTTTGTCGCCGCATAATATTGCATGTCTATTGGTATTGTTTATTTATTATATTTAGAATGCAACGAAGAAATAAACTAATTGTAAACACAAGCTAGAAAGCATTGTTATTAAATCACAGCTTCGTATGTCACTATATATGTTTATACATCAAAGTGTGCATTCAATTGTACAATAATACATAGAGATTCATGTATTATGTATAAGAAAACAACACCTCACAACAATTTAAATCGACAAAATATTGAAATTTTGCATATCTTTTTATAAAGATTATTTTACAATTTGTAGTAACACACTTTCCAATTAACTATATAATTAAAAATAATACAAACATCTTAACTAGAAAATAAATTAAGCTTAAAATACTAATTATATTGTTTCCTGATTTATACAAAACAAGAAAACGAACTGTGTGATTGAGTTGAGTTCATTTTACAAAATTTATAAAGTTGAAATCATTAAAGTAATTTACTTTGTCATAAAAAACAAATAAAAACTTGTCCATCCTAACTAGAAGATATTTCTTTAAAACTTTGAGATTACATTTAATTAATTTATACTGTGGTTTATTAAGGTTAAGAGATCCTAAAAAATGTGTTCCTCTGGTTGTACAGTTTTCTTCCAATTATATTGTTTCCTCATTTACACAAAACACGAAAACGAACTGTGGATTAAGTCGGGTTCGGAGATAAGGAAATGCGTACGATTGGTTTTTTGGAGAATTTTACGGTCCTCGTGGGCGTCGGCATTTCAAGAGCTCTAGATTATATAAATTTAAATTTTATACGGATATTTTTATTTTGAGGTCAGGATAGTTCATGAACTAATCTTTATTCTTCGTGTTTGTCAATAAAAACGGTTTCTTTCGGTTCCTGGCACTGTGCCCACTCCTTGTACGGTAATTGCTTACATTAAATGGCAACACGTTTAGTTTTGATCGGTACATTTAAAAAAGTTAAAAAAAATTGAAACATGAACAACGAGGGAGAACGCACCAACTATTTACTGGTATTAATAATAATTCGGTTTCGGTATTTCCAGAATGTGCGCCTCGCATTCTGGACATGCTCAGGTTACGAGAAATGGATTAAAGTGAGTATTAATTGCCGCGATACATGCGATTTTTATTGATCTTTTGTTCACTGATTGTCGGTCATAAACATATCCAGCTGGTAATTATTTGTATTGAAACGTTTATTAATAACGTCAATGACGTTAGTCATGTGGAGAATAGTAAAAGTGAAATGTCCGTACGAGTAAATTGCTTCAAATACTGCCGTACTTCTATATATATATAGACATACACTTGCAAACGGCTAATTATTAATCATCGGGAGAAAAAGCTGAGATCGTCATTAGTTGACGCACCCTACATATTTCTTCAATATCGTTAACAATAATTATACGTGCATAAAACATACATTTAGCCATCATCGTCTGCACGGTCTTACGTCACACCTTAATGCAGAAATGACATTTGCATTCGCTCATTTCACGCGCTTTCAATACCCTCGTCCAATTGTTACACAACACTCCAAATCTATTTAAGTTTGCAAATAAAAAAAATAAAAACCTAAATATATTTCTTAAATTTAAGACGTGATCGGAATTGCTAATTTGCTAAGCTGCTGCAATATTTAAAATATGAAAAATATAACTTAGATTTCGATCCCAGTTTTGCATATAATGGATTTCGTTATATTATAAAATATGTGTTTTTTTTGTTGAACGTGCCACGAATGTTAAAAAACTCTTCGAAAATGTAATATATCATCGTGCAGCCTTTACAACCATAAGATTTCTAGTTTTCGATTCTAATCGGAGAAAAAAATATATGTAATTGAGAGAAACGTTGAGATGAATGGAATTCTAATGGCATGGGAATGTCGCAAATTAAGAAAAAAAGAACAAATTAGAGATGATTTATTCAATTTTAAAGAAAATAAGATAGATTACGCAAGAAAGATGTTTGTATTCGGTAGCTAAAGTATTTAAATTTATTTCTTTAGTTAGATTTTATATCAACATTACTTATTTCTTATATTTATAAATAAGAAAATCCTTGTAATAAATAATAATATAATACATATTATATAGATTATTTCTTACCTAATTTTTATAGCCTACAATTTTCTAAATTTCTATTAAACTAGATATTCTTTCAATTCCAATCAATAAATATTACTTCTTAAAATCAACTATCAAATGGACATTATATCTTTAATACTAAAATGTGCTAGTAGGATAACTGTTATAGTATTTCAAATGTATTGAAATAACCAGATTTAACATTGCGAAGATCAAGACCGGAAATGGATATGGGCTATTGTCATTATTACCCTGGCTGGAACAGAAAGTAATTCGTGTCCATTTCACGCACAGCCTGAAGCACTTGCTAATACAAATAACTCTTTTATACAATATGAACAATATGGATCCAAAGAGATTTATTACGGAGAGGAAACAACGGATGAAATGTATATGGTTACCCAATGCAAAACTATGTTAGGTTATATAAAATAATAGTTATATTTATTTCTTTATTCCACTAAAAGAATCCCACGCAACGATTTGGAGTGAGATAAATAAAAAAAATAATAATATTTTATATTGCGTTGCGTGAAAGTTGATACACATTTTTTTCCATCCGCCCGTCGAGATAATAGCGTGCCCAAATTGAATTACCTCAGATCCTCTCCCAAGCCCTTCGGAAACACCATTAAATATAATCAACGGGGATTTAGTGAAAGCCATCATTTACAATGTGAAAGAAAGAAGAGAAAAACGAGCATTGTGTGCACAAGAAATAAGAATGAAAAATGCATTAGAAATCGTTGCGATTACTTTGTTTGAACAATGAATGTGAATATATTAGTAGAAATAACGATGTTGTTGATGATTATGATGAAGAACAAGTAAAGCAGGGTCACGCCTTCTTGCCAATTTGAAATTAGCACATCCGAATCAATTGAATTTCAACAAAAAAAATATCTAATTAACATAAAAACATTAGCAATGAAATGTGTTAGCAATATTGAATGTAAACGTAACATTTAAATATTTGAAAGTCGGTTAAACTGAACTGGAAGTAGAATAAGATTTTGGCTTGCAGAGTGAAGGTGAAATCGCATATGTTTGCAACAATTGAATATAACATTTCTTTTAAACCTTGGTAAATTTGTCTAAGAATAATTAAGAAGATATATTACTTCTGGATTTTATAAAATCGTCTCGTCAGATGTGCTTTGGACTTTGATGTAATAACAAATGTATTTGTTGTGTGTAATTCGTGGATTATGGTAACGTCAAATTAATTTGATACATCGTGCGCTCCGAGTAAGTTGGATGATGAAGATGATATGTTGGGAATCGTAGCAAATCGGAATTTTATACGACACATAAAAAAGTACCGTTCCACTATTTAATTTGCGTAATTCCTCGAATACATCACAGGTCGGCTTCGCTTCGTATGTAATAAATAATCCTAACAAATCGTTGCGCACCACATTTCGTAGAGGCTTTCCCTGCTTTTCCGGTGTGAAAATTTTCGTGATTTCTGCGTGTATAGAGAACAAATAAATTGGTTTCAATGCGGCCGGTTAATTGCTTGACCTTTTAGTCTTCAGTAGAAAGTTATCCAGTTTTCGTCGTCTTGTACCTCGTCCCCGTCCTCCGTCTTCTCCTCCTCCTCCTCTTCTTCTTCATCCTCCTCCTCTCTTAACTCGTTGCTGACTTTTTTTAATTATTATAAATCTCACATAGTGTACGCCCAGCGAGAATGGGAAATTATTAATTACAACATTTAGTAAATAATCTCCATTTCGGGTTGCATAGAGCTCTATCATTATTGAATGTTCAAAATGTATTGATAATTTGTTTAAAATAAATTGGCGTAGGGCTGATCTGAGTTGAGCAGAGCCTCCTCTTCCCGACCATCCGAGATGTGTGAGCGTAGTAAGAAGGTTTGTTGTGTGTGCGATCATCGTTCGAGCAGGTATCTGGTCTGTGGTTCGCCTGGGCGTTCCGTGCATACCACGAGGTTCATCAATTATATCTCATACTAATGAGTTTTATAGGTCTTATATTATGATCCCGTGTGGTGTTCTTTCTAGTGCACTAAAACTGAAGCTAAATTACAACTCGGAGGCCATTCATTTCATCCTCTGCGCCAAAGACCAGTGTTAATGTATAAGTTAATTAGACATTTTCGTCCGTTCCTTCCAAAAAATAAAAGAAATAAAACAAGAATAAAGAAATTCAAAATTATGAACGCTTCTCGTGGCGCATCATATTTGCATTTTACCCCCGAGTACCAAAACCATTTGATCCCAATTAATCCTCCGAGCGTTCCTCCACTTATCCACCGTTTGTATTATAAAGAACGGAAAATCTAACCGATACAGATAATTCACTTAGGTATCAATTATTACCAAGTATATATACGTTCATAAAAAGAATGGTGTACACTTATATTTTACAATTTGTACACTCTAGCTAACAACAATTAGTCCTATAACAGCGATGATAGTGAAACTGTCTTGGTATTTGTATGTAAATAATATAGTTAATGTCACTAAATAGTTCTTTTTTAATTAAGATTTTAAAAACAGGTAGTTACACGAGTTCTCTATACATTCCTTACTAACTATGCACTATATGATAATTAATTTTGCAATTCAAGTAATACCTCTTTCATTTCTATTGAAAGTACCTATCAATTATTACTAATCATTAAATTCCATTAACAGTACTTGCCAAGTAATTGTGGCGACTATCCAATAGACTTAAACAACGATAAAAACGAAAAAAAAATTGAGAAAAAACATTTAATTATTTGGCAATGCAACATACAAATTAGTAACTAACAAAATATTATTGTTATAAACAGAAGTTTTATATCAATTGGAACAAGTACGTTTTTGAAATAACTCACTATACTAAACAAAAAAAAACAAAAACAAGAGTTAGTTTCCTCTGATTGCATGATTTTAATACATGATTTGATTTAACTAATACAGTGCAGTGTGTACGCACCTTAAGGTATATCAAAAATTCTGACCGCTGAAGTAATATGCTTTTCGTTTCGACCGGAACTTTGAAATCAATTATCTCCCATTCCTCCGAGATATCCTCCATCATATACATATTTTTCTTCTTCTTCGCCGCATCTAGCATACCATTAACATTATAAATACTATGTAAAACTTTAAATAAGAGATGGCAGAATGATTAATGAAAGTTTTCGTCTCTCGGGGGGTTCGTCTTTCTCCTCTTGCAACCAACTCATTAGAGGGAATTTTCCACAAAAAAAGCAACTATTATTAATATGCGTCTCTTTCTCCAGGCGCAGCCAGTGTTAAATGTGAGAAAGCGGATAAGGATTAGATTAGGATCGCTGTTATTAATACACTTGCTTCGGATCCCTTTGTGCGTTAGAAAGAAAGAGATGAAAATAAAAATAATAGAAGAAGATTTCAATTTCTCGTCTCTATTGTTTAGGAAAAAAACCTACTAAATATTTAAATCCATTTCGCTCCGGTTTTCGGGGCGGATAATTAGCACACGAAATATTTATGAAATTGCCCATCCTCATGTTGCGTTTCACACTCTCAGCCGACCATTAAGATTAAAAACATTTCCTGCCATTATTTATTTATGATCCACGAACATAATATTTTGTAAGCTTTTATTGCCCATTCCGAGCATCGGGCGAGCTGAGAAAGAAGATGAGTGAGAGAGAACAGTGCAGTAAATGCACGGAGTGTAAAATAATTTAGTAATTAAAAATCTACACGAGAAATTGGACAGTGATCTGAATTCCCTATAATTAAAGTGCGTTCGACGATCCGCTTCCCAAAATTTTGTGTGTAGAACGTAAATTAGATGCTGCTGCCCCTGCTGACGACGATGATGATGATAATTCCAATGCCGATGATGCCTACATCTAATCGCGCACAGATTTTCCCGTCAGATTCCCTCAAAATCAAAATTTAATCGCGTGCAGGCTTCTATGCATTCAACTAATTCTTTTTTGAATAATTACGAAACTGTTTTCTTTTTCTGTTTTCTACCACATTTTGTTTTTCGACCACATTCCCATGCTGTTTTTTTACACGTTTTTCCACGTCTCTCCTTTTTTCGATTTAAATGAAATACCGAGATTGTATCGCAATGGAAGTTTATTAGTTTTATGCAAATACGAAAATTTATAAATAAATTATGTGAACATACTGTAAAATCAGTTTATTCGGAATTTAATTGCGCTCAGCTTATTAATATACGCCTCAAATAAACGTTTAACAGACATTACGGGATAATTGATTTTCATTTATTATGTTTTATTATTTTTTTTTTCTAAACGCGTTCGGTTATAGTGGAAAATGATTAATGGTTTCCATAGGAACGTTATTTCAAGTTTCACGATAATCTAATCCAACACAATCATACATAATTCATGGGACAACGAAGTTGAAACAAAATATCCATTATTTGTTTTTTTTAACCGTGTAAATCTCGAATCTATTTTTTCTATTTAATCATATTATGTAACGTTTATTTAATTTTGCACATAAACGATATATGTTTTTTTATTTGCTTTTATTTATATTGTAAAAATTACCAATATTGCTTTGATCCAATATAAAGAAAACTACTTATAATTCTGAACATTTTATTTTTCAGTGAAGTTGATATCTACTTACTATATTAATAGCAACAATTACATTCTGCACAGGATGGAGCATATAATAAAACCTTGATTTAATCGAGGAAAGGTTAAAAAGATGACGTATCAGGGTAAACGAAACCATATCGTTGCATGTCACGTCCACATTGAGAAAAGGCTCCTGTCCACTAGTTATCATCAAAAACAAAATAATACCGCCATCCGACAAAGAAAAATACCTGGGAATGCATATAGAATAATAACCTGAAAAGATGTGAAACTTTAACAACTATTGCAGTACTACGTCTATTAATGTATAAAGTCTACAATTTATATTTTTTTTTTATAAAAATGTCAGTTATATCCAAATAATAACTTGTGCTGTTTATGATATATTAGTAAAATGGACTGGAATCTCCATATACAGTTAATAGATTTATGATGCTATAAATCTATAAAATTATAAAATTATTGAGTTATTTACAATAATTGGAACGTTGCAAATCTACCTTTAAGATTTAATTAATATTATTATCATTTATCAACAATAAATTGTAATTACTTGTGTAAGTTAAGTCGGTAAGACTATAACTCTTTGTACATGTATTTTTATGTACTATGTAAGTAATATTAGAATATGTAAAGTTTTAAAAACATTTGTTAAATGTATTCTGCACTTGAATAAAATGTGTTGAAGAGCATGCAATCACGCAAACTAAAAACGTTGTCGCCGCAGTTCACTCTCGATTAACAAGGATAAACCAGAGGCTTTGCTTAGGTAATTGGCTAATTTGTCCAGTGTCCCGAGATAAACCTCAAGTGAAATTGCTTTTTAAATAAATGCGTGTCGTTTTATATACATATATATATATATACTTTGCAACTGACAAGTTAGTTGCATATTCTCTACGGTCGACGTTTTACATTATCCGGGAATAATAGTCAATTTTCATTCAAACCTGTTGATCTTCCATGTGGACCAAGATAGTCGACCTGTTGTTGCGCGTTTCTCGACAGGAACGAACTGAGGAACAGTACGGTTGCCACGTCAACAAACAACAACAAACTACAATGGCAACAAAGGCGACGGTCATTTAGTTAAAAACAAAGGCGAAACATTCCTGTCAGACTTGATTATGAAATTCAATAATTAATATTCAGTGTGTTTGCAGTGTGTGGACTGTTTGCTATATATCATGTGCGCGCGGAGAGCGCGCATAATAATTGCACACAGCTAATATTTCAATGTAATTGTACACACATACAAATATTGTACGCAAGTGTATTTGTATGTATATATATATGAATATGAATGTAAGTGTGTGTGTGCGAGAGCTGTGTTTGATAGATACGTACAAGGAGAGCGTACAAGAGAGGCCTGCATTTACTATTTTCTGTTAAACTAGTTCTGCCGGATCGTGTTTTCGAATTATATCATTAAATAAATATCTGTGTGTGTGTGTATGCACTGGTACGGTCACAGAACGGCTGTGGCTGCTGGTAAGTTGGAGAAGGAGCGGAGGAACTCTCTTTACCATCACGCACCTACTAATTTCCTTTTTCCCATTGCAACCGAACACAGCGTAAAAAGAAGTATGAAATAATAACTTCCCTGCCCGACATTCTACGTGCCCTTCCCCCCTTCTTATACACCAGATCCGTATTGTAGGAATGGGCCATATGGTATCAAAACGTGTAACCTTCGAACCAAGAAGCTAACACTTTAATCCGTGAGAAATTCTAGCGATCGAATCGAAGAAAAACTGTTTACAAATTAAACTCCCTTTGTAAAATATATATATATACACATATACACACGTATATATACGAAAATTATCATTCAATAGCCTCTCAACGTTATTCTCGATACAAGTATTCCGTTATCCTGACCACTGCGATGCAATGAAACTTTAGATTCCGGTACTGCACTACTTAAATAAATACACGCTCAATAACAAATACTCTTCATACATATACAGGGCGTTTCCAAATTCATGTTTGAATATTGAAAAAAATAAATAAAAATTTATTATAAATTTTATTCTGGTAAGAATTTATCTGTAAGCAAGAATAAAACAATAATCAATTCAAAATATTTTCTTTATATAACAGTTGTAGTCTGATCCAAACCATTTTAATTCTACATGCGAGCTTCAACAATGATTAGAAGAATGTAAATCATTAGTTAATGTATGCAAAGATACTACTTTTTGTAATTATTATTTGAATGTCATCAAAAGTGATTTATGATTATGTTAAATTAAGGCGCAATCATATAGTATAGCAAAAAAAAAGTAATGTAATTTATCAATACGAAAGAGTAATTAATGCAGTATAAATTTTGCTAATTACTTTTTGATGGAACTTTCGAGCAGGGAGCACGAAATTTCCACACTCGAGACATTGATTTTGAAACGTACTGTATAGAAAGATAAATACGCACACACACACACAGGTATGTACGTATGTATTTATGTATACGTGCATGCACATACACAAACAAGCGTTCAGCCCGCAGGTCATTATAATATAGAAATTAGTTCTCGGTAGAGATCTCAATCAGCCGGCGCAGCGGATTTATTGTTTTTATTTTTCCTCCCAAATAAAAATAAGATTAATTATTATTCAGCGACACGTTATTTATGCCTGCACCTCTTCGTCTCGTGCACATTCGACGCGAGGAATTCAGCTGTCTCCTTCTATTTCTGATTTCTGCGCAAGGGTATTTTAGTCTTAGGTGTCTGGAAAAATTGTTTTCCGGTCGGTGGTCGTGTACGTGTAATCTAAGCCGCACGGATAAAAGTTCGCACATTTCTGTCTCTCCGTGGACGGCAATTTGCGTCGGGGCTCTTTCCAAGGTGAAAAAGATACATTACAACTGGATGCCTGTCCCGACACTGTCGCCTAGAATTCAGATTATTAATTAAGAACGAATTACGAAATGGTAAATCGATGAACATTAACGATGATAGGCGTTTCTTAGCAAATACTTGCACATGTTTATTTGTTCACTAAGTATTCTTTTTCTTTCATTATTTATTGTTATTCATATACAGGGTTGACACGCAGATTCATTGATTTTGTAATTGTAAGATGAATTTCAATTAATACTATCAAAATTGATTGCTAAAATAATTAAATAAGAATGAGTCCATTTATTACATTAAATTACAAACAATATTGATTGATATATTTTATTTTATATAAATTTTGAAGACTAAATAAAAGTATACAGATCACCAAAGATATCACTAATTTTAGTAAATTAATATGCATCAAAGATATATCTTCGTTATAAATAATTAAGAATGGCTTTCGTAAAGACAATTATGTTCTTCAGAGGGTGTACGGTGTATCTCACAGCACACATACACACACTCACCACACAGATAATCTTCTTCAACGTGTCAGCATAACTTCTCTTCTCTACTCGCGCGTCGAACACGTTTCTTAACAGATTATGACTGAAGATGAAAAATGGTTTCTTTGCATCAATATCGAACGCAGAACATAATGGCCGGGTCGCAAAAAGAACAAGGCCCAGACAATTTCCAAGGCCCGAAGGATTCTTCAAACGTCACTTCTTCGATTTTCTACTTCTCCATTTTTATTGCGTTTCCTTTGAATTGTTCCTTTGCGCTTATTATTATTATTTATGGTTTTCAGCGTAGCATTATATTTCTACCTTTTCCTATCCAATGTTTCATTCTATAATTATATTTTTTTTCATTACATTTAATTGTTTTATTCTCCTAATTTTATAACAAATTTATCTTCAAAGCTGTACATAAAAGAGATAATTAAATCGGTTTTAAGAACAAAAGTATTAAGTTTGTATTTTAAACGTATATATTAATGTATTTTTTAAATCTGTTAATTATTTAACAGATTTATGTTTAAAACAGAAGAAATGAAATGAATACTTAGCAGATTAGACCATTAAATAAGAGGAATCCGTTGCGACGTACTTGAGAAAAACTTGCTGACTTGTTTCTATATTCATAAACACTTGGATCGAGTGCTCGATTCAAGTTACTATGAAAACAATAAACGCATTTAATCTGCGTTTACATAAGTATGTGCCGTTTAATTTTACTAATCATAGTGTAGCTTTGGTAGCTCTTATTGGATCCATTGATATTATAACAAATAACAATAGACCCAATACCATATATTATACCAAGTATTCATAGCTTTAAGCAGGAGGAAATTTTTTTACTATTAATTTTTACTTCAGTGATCAAATAAACTATTAGTTTTCGTAATATCAAAGACTTATAATTAATTACTTTTAATGGATAAATAGTAAATTTCTTTAAAAAATGATATTTATCAAATTTTTATCAACTTATCTTAGAATTCATTTTTAATAAAATTCAATTAAATTAATTCTACGAAGACTTTTCTCGAATGAAGTTAATAAATATTGAATGAGGTAGCTAATAAATAATGTTTCTGGTATTCTCGGAAATTGAATTATAGTTTGGGTTTGTTGGAGTGTCGTTTTGGGATGGGACATTAAATCCATCGGTAAGCTAACATAATGGTATGGATGCGGCAAAGGCGAGCCTTATTAATTTTAGATGGTCGCAGATAATTTGCATGAAAACTGGGCATTAAATCTCGCACCGCAGAAAACCCCATTGTGTCCAATAATTACATTCGCACCAATCAAAACTAAATTAAAGTTTGCCACCTTTTTATCATTATTATGATTCCTCGTTGTTGTTGTCGTTGTTATTATTATTACCGCCTGCTTCCACAGTTCTTCTTTTTCTCTCGATCACCTCCACCTCTTCATCATCTTTCATCCTCTTCCTCCTCCTCCACCTTCATCTGCATGTATTTCATTTTTTTTTCCTCTCTTCTTATTCTCTTCGTCTTCATTTCGATTTTTGATTCAATTCATTATTTGGTGGGTACGCTCGATGCGGGGGCCGCGGGGCGGGCGGGTGTTCATTAATTGTCCGAATGCATTTCGATTATTATTGGGTTTCTCTCGATTCCGTCCAGGCCGGAACGATGGGGGCCGATTGGGGGCTGAAGGGGGAGGCGGCCTCGGGGGCTGTCGACAATGTGACGGCTAATTGTATCAATCTGTACACTATTCAGTGATCGCCGCGGGTCGCTGCATCGGCCGCAGCCCCCCGTCGCGTTTTATCGCGCGCGCCGCAAATACTCACCAACGCAACGCAACGTCTTGCACCCCCCGCGGCCACCCAACAGCCCCCCAATCGTCCGACGTCCCCCGGGGGGATGGGAGGGATCTGGGTCAATGCGGAAACGCAAACAACAACATTTCACACCGTTTCGCACCAAAAGATTAAAAGGCACCAAAAATGAGCGGGCTTTCGGCTCGCGCTCGGTAAAAATAAAGAAAAAATGCGATCAATTTCGGGTTTTTAATTGTTTTCATCTAGATGATGATGATGATGATAATGATGATGATGATGGTAATGATGATGATGTTGGTGAAGATGTGGACGTGCGTATTTGTGTGTATACATGTACGGACGTACGTGTATGTGTGTGGGGAGCACCAAAAAGGGACAAGTCATATAACTCGCATTAACTTAATTAAACGAAACCATAAACTCATCGTACGCCGCTCACCGAGTTAATTATTTGCGCTGCGGAAAAATCTCTGCTCTTCAACAAATAACCTCCATCATACATCTCAACTCATTCCAATAATCAACTGTTTTTTATTCATATTTCTATACTCAATTATCCTTAATATTAAATAATATCAATTCATTTGAATTATCTAATATGCCAAGACATATCATTTTAATAATATTACTACCAAGTGTCAAGTGTCTTAAAATTAAATTATTATTGTTAATCCAATATAATAAAAATAGTAAAAAAATCAATATTAAAGAGTAACTGGAATCAAACAATGTACTTAAAATTACTATCCTTGAGTTAAAAAGAATAATTAATTGCGTATTGTATCCACCTGACAAAATGAAATAACCCGTTCTAACATTTGCAATCTAATAACGAACATAAAAACAATGAAACGAATTAGAAGAAACAAGAAAAACTGATTATAATTTAGCTAAAGACATAATAGCGTTATTAATTGAATGAATCTTGTTTAGCAAAAAAAAAAAAATAATGATTGATCGCACGGAATTGCGCGATGCTCGTTTGCGTTTCATTGTGTTTTACTGGATGATTATGATGATTCGAATTTAATTAAATGCTCACATAGAAGCGAACCTATTCAGCAATGTTGCTAATTTATAAGCAATATAGAATGGCGTTAAGAGAACGCGTCTATTGATTCTAGATTAAGCTTTAAATAAGCTAGAGGTGGCAACGTCGCTTTACCGCCATGTTTAGTCCTTTGCTTTTATTTTCATTTCATTCAGTTACAAAAGAATACATTTAATTTAATTTATTTATTAATTTCAATAATTTTGAAATAAGACAAATTATTACTTATATTAAAGTGTGAAATAAAAAAGCGTTGCATTGAAGTAAAAAAATAAAATAATTATTAGTTTCGTTGGGTTTGTACATGTGTTTATATATAACGTTACATTTTTTTTTCGTTCTGAAATTCCGATCGGGCAATAAGTAAAACTTGATTTCAATCAATTTCGAGCCGATCGATTTTGTCCTTTTCGATTTCGTCCTGGTTTTTAATTGTTTTTGTTCTGAGCGCTGTTTTTCTATGAAGTTATTATATATTAAAATAGAAACGATTTCCGGGTCGCTTTAATAAATTTTAACGCTATTGGCGTGAAATTACCATCGGCTGTCTTTCTCTTTTCGTTTTCATCATTCTTGGCTGTTGTGGTCTTCTGTTCTGGTTTGTTCTCTCTTTTTCCCATATTATATATTTAATTTACACAGCCGGCTCGAAAACGTATCGAAGGGTGTTCCGAGCTAATTAAATCAAGTCGGTGCCCGGACGTGTCCTTAACTTTTTCGTCGATCCTCCGTCTTGCATCCGTCGAAGAGCCGCATCGAAGAGCAGTAATGATAATAATAATAATCGGGGTCAGAGCATGGAGAGTACGAGAGAGTGTGTATGGTAATGATACTAGTATTCGGGATTGAAGCAGCGGCAAAAGGAGCGAAGCCTATGATTATTGTAAATTATTTTTAATGCGTACAGTTAGTTTCTAAGAAATTGCGAAATTGCACAATTAAAAATTATAGTTAGGGCCTTTCTCGTGCACGCAAACCGAATTTTCAACAGCAACAGATTTTCGTTAGCAATGATCCAAATGAATCAAAATTTCCCCAATTTCCATCACTTCTTCAACTCAACCGAATCACCACAATCGTTTAGATCTCCTTTCCTCATTCATTTCGAAAGTGATTTTCGCTTTGTCGAAACTCGAGGAAGGTCGCCCGAATTTACATATGCAACGGCTTCTCTCTTTCGCTCCCAACGCACGGATTTATCATATTAATAAATATGTTGACACATGTATTCCAAACCGTTTAGGCCATAAATAAATTAATATTTAATTTTATGGTACATCTTTCAACCGAAATTATGATCATTCAATTATACACATAAGTTTTCCACGATTCTCCTTGATTGTTCTGCTCACTGTTTACAGGCACGTAATTCTCAAATAATGTTTTCACGCAACTTGAGCAGAAAATTCTTAATTAAGTTGCATTTACGCGTTCCATCAAATACACATCCACGTTTTCCGTTCGATCCACACGCTCTCATTCATTATCCTCGAGACGTCTTATCGTTGCCGTACGTCACTTTGACATTTTCGCTTTATTGTTCGAAATTAATTCACGTTAAATGTCAATGCTACAATTCGGATTGGAATTTCGATCTTCATTACAATATCATTTCAATAATTCTCTTATCTGCCAGCTTATATAACGCAATCAACGTATTTCTTCCTCCAACTAACGCTACTAATATGGATTAACGTTTTCGGATCGACGCTTTGAGTATTTAGATTATATAATATTTACTATGTATTTTTTACCAACCCATTAACGATAACCAGATTTATTCATACTAAAATACACTAATTCACACACATCTATTTTGAAATAGCGAATTTAAATCACACGCATATTTTCAGCTTTACAAATTTATACAATATTTACAATTATGAATCAATTTATATTTACTAAAAAAACATCAAATTGTAAACATTCCTAGGAAAACTAGAAACTCACATAAATTAACAATGTAAATATATATATTTATAAAAAAAATATCGTGCGGTTGACCTTTGAGACCTTAATTAAGTTGTAATCTTATAAAACGTATTTTCGGAGCTCGCTTTTTTAACGAACCCATTAAAAATGTAAAGCTTTTGCTCGTTAAATAGTCATGGGTGGAACAATGATGGCGGCAGCATAGGAGCAAATTGGCCGATGAAAAGCATTTCACACGCTTTTCTGTTTATTACAATTTTATGAAAATTACTAAATATAAATTAACTTATCCAATTTATTTTTTATTTGGAATAAATTCATTTGAATATTATTACTTTATAGTTGTTTTTTTCTTGCCATTTCTTAATGCATCTTTAATTTCTAATTTATATGATTTAGGTTGTACTGGTTATGTTATAGTGAATGTATCCTATTCAAAAAGTTCAGATCAGTTTTAAAAAAATATAATTGTTTGTGTGTACAATCTAAAAAAAATATATTAAATTATTATGGAAACTTTTGATTTTATCTTCGAATATGACGAACTAAATATTAAATTACAGTTATACAATTTTTTAGATGAACTAAATCTCATGGGATTAAATATTTGCCCAGACATATTGGATTTACTGAACACATATGTAACATAATTGAATAAGAAACGTGAGTAAGATGTTAATAACTTTAATAAATCGTCTAATATGTTTGAGTTTCACTTCTAATTTGACGACTTCCAAGTAGAGCTGAATAATTAAATTAGCTTTAAGTCAATTGCGCATGTACATTACACCTAATGAAAAAAGCAATCATATAGACCAGTTTCGGTCCACAGTCAAAAAAAGCAATTGTACTAATTGTTTCGTCGACTTTGTTTTCGGTCGTTTAAATTAAATGGAATCTGAAATTATCAGAAAGAGAGTTCGGATCGGTATGAACTTTTCGGGCTCGTTTTAATGACGAATAAAGAATATAAAAAAAAGTGAACCAAAATGCGTGTGCCGATTGACGATTCAATTAAGATCTTCTATAAACTCGGGGATTCCAGCGGAGCGCGATGCGGCGATGCAAAATTCCTCGAGGTATAAACGACCCGAGTTTAGTATTCCGAGCTGAAGGATGTAATCCGTAAATATCTGGGCATAATTTATTTACACGGACATTTTAATTACAGGCGCAAGTGTGTATCGAAGAAAGTGCACAATCGAAATGCAGTTAAGGAGCGATTAAAAGAAGTTTCCAAGTCCGTCGGGAAAAAGTCATGCACACATCTCAAGATGTGTACACGTATACGTGTGTATATGTGTGTGATACGCAGCGTACAGACAGGACAGTCGAAGGAACTTCCTATACACAATAAAGCAGGCAGCATTTTCATAAACGATGATTTACAAACGCGGAAATTTAAAATTTCCAGGTGACTATAAAACGTGTAGTTATTGAGCTATGCGGAAAGTTACAGCCCGTCCGGACTTTCTCTCTCGAGTGTGTGTATAAAAGGGGATTTTTTTTTTTACAAATCACTCAATAACAACAACAGCAGGAGTAAAAGGATTCTCGTAGACGTTCTTCCTTCAAACCGTTTGACTGGTCCCGGTTCTTCGCTTCATCATTTTCATCTTCATCTCGTTTGATTTTATTAGTAATAAGTCGGTTACGCGTTCGAATAAATTAATGTTCCGAGCCTCGACACAATAGCAGCGGCTAATTAACACGATTAATTGATCGGCAGCGATTAAAACCAAATTACCGGAGCTACATACATTCGCATTCGTCGATCCATTAATAATATCACCCGGTTTCGCGGCTCGATCTGCCCAGCCTCCGGTTCGATTCTAAAAAATCTAATTAACTTGCGGACCTTCAATGGCCCCCACGATAATACCATTTCAATGGTTATGCCTTCATGGATTTATTCATTTTTAAGTGCCGCCAAATTCCAAGTATTTTGTAACTTCTTTCATTTTCAAAGAACCTCTCCAAACACACACCATAGTATGTATTATATAAAATATATTCTAACTTTATAAACCAATTGAAGATTATCTAATTAAATAAGATTTAATTATATAATAACAGCACATCAAACTTAAAGTTAGTAATAGTACAATTATTGTTACGTCATAGCTATTCTAATAGTGTTTACTCGCATAAAACTAAATACACATCGCACTTGAATACGCGAGTTACAACCTACTGCATTTACGATAGTTTTAATGAATTGCCCCATATAATTGAGTGCATCTTCGAGCTTGCCGACCTTCGATGAAGAAATAAATAATTAAAATCGGTATACAGACATCCATTACGAAATCTCCTTAAGATGCACTAAATCTGGTGTCACTAAAGCACCGCATATACGGTTTTAGCACCCAATAAAGGTCCTGAACGTTCACTGCCACTTTCACCTCACACTTGAACTTGGCAGATAATCAATACAGAACACAATGTACTCTACTTTAACAACAGTAACAAAAATAATCAAGTTCAACTTGAAACACGTTTTCTATTATAATTACTCATCATTTTAATGGAAGTATTTCGAGGCTTTTGTAAAAAAAAAAGACTAGAACAGTAGCTTATTTCAACATGTTATACTCTTTCTAATGATCGCTTACTTTTATTTTTCAGTAGTCGCTACTATTTCAAATTAGTCACGTAATTTCATGCATTTTAGTATGATAAATATAACTGGTATCATTAGATATTCTCAGTAATAAAAATTTTAAAAAAAAAACTATGTACAAAAGTTTTTTTTGTACGGACTAATATTTTAATTCGATTAGAAAATATTATTATCCTACAAATTGTAATTATGTATTAGTCAAATAGATTATATTTAATTAAACAATTATAAGAGGAAAAAAATATTTAATTTTTTTGAAATATTATCTAATTTTAATATATATATAATTATAATTCATCATTTCTATTTAATTTGGTTATAAAACATATGTTTTTAGATGATAGTATTTTTCGTAATCTCTAATCTTTTTTTATATTTCTTATGTTTCGTAGCAACTAAATTTAATATAAAAATTATTCATTTTATATTTTCTTCATATATTAAACTATGAATCGAATAGCACGAATATTGAGAAAATTACATAAATAACCATATTGCATTCGTGTAATAAGAAACATCGATTTGGAACGGTATACTAATATCGACTAATTTGCACTTATTCACTTGTATTTAAATGCAGCTTCACACGGTGATACTATCTCGAGGTAGTTGAATGGCAGTTGAATTGCAGTACTCTCCGCAAGTAGTTACACAGTTAATTTTCTTTCAAGGTATATTTGTGTGTATCAGATGATTTGTTTCGCTATGTGCTCTATTAGTATAAGCCTATACCTATGGTTCAATTCTACCTAGAATCAGCACAATCGTTATTACTTTGCTAGTAGATATCTTATGTAAAGGATCCCACACGCCAACGCGTTGCAGTTCACTTCAATCATATTATACTCCCGTGGGATTGAGTTGGATCTCTGATGGGGTTTTCTTGAGGAAGAACGCGTGGATTTCTACGTTGGTTTTCGGGCGGTGAGCGGCATTTTTTAATTCGCGTTCCCGTTTCAAGGACGCCGCGTCCAGCCGATTTTCGAAATAATTCAGGCTTAAGATACTCGCACCACGGAGAAATATTTGCGCGCGGAGACCAACCTCCTCCTCATCCCGTCCTGCTACACACCGTCCTTTCGGATTTTCGATTCCATCGTTCTCTTCTCTCTTCCTTCCTTTTTTGCTCTGTTTTGTTTCGCCCAACAGACGGATAAAATTCGATATAATCCACCGAGCAATAATAAAAATCATTGCAGCTTGAATGACTCTGCGGTTTTACTTGGCATATCTCTATACCCACCACATATATGCATATTATTATTATTGATCCTTTCTTCCTTTTTTTTATCCTCGACGATTTTTTTTTTGGCAATTTAATCCCAATCTTCCCATAAACTAGACTAGACGCTCCACGAAATGCTTCATTTTTTTTCGTAATCTTCTTAAGAGCAACAAGTTTTACGTTTTCTTGTTCTTTCCACCATTTGCTTTAAAGGATTAACCTTAGCAATTCTTGTTTATTGATGAAAGAAATTGCACGGAATTTAAATAATAATTTTAACAATAATAATAATAATATCGGATTTGCATGAAGGACATACAAAATAATTTTGCAGCGCAAAAGTTATATAATTGTGTGACAGAGCATGATGTCTCAAGCAAGTTATTTGCCATCGGGACCACTTAGAATCCCGCTACCATCGCCCCTAACAATATGATCCCAACACATGAACGGATAATGCGATACGTTTCTTCGTCGGTTATGTTTTTTTCTTCTACTCTTCATTCTTCCTTTTCTTTTTCAATACTTGATTTATGCTTGTATACACTCACTATTTTATACACAAGATACGTATTTGCTCCTATCGAAATGATCGACCCAACTTCCTATATGCGCGCTCCGTAGCGATTTATTAATCGTCATAAATCTACGATAAAGCTAAATACTGATATTGCAGGACATTAAATCACATGTAAAACAATCCGCTTTTTGTCGTAACAGTAAATTGAATTCGCCAATTACCAAAATACCATAGATCAGCAGCTTTATATTTCTTTACCAATAACATCCCAAAAAGATCACGATCACGTCTCAAAAAAAACGTTTAGAAAACACGGAATATTTCATTAGGAAACGCACGAAATCAAATATACCTTCTACTTCTTCTTAATCTTCTTATATATATTTTTTTTAATGGAATACCGTGAAGCAAATGCAGATAAAACCAAACGGAACGCACGGAATTTATTTATTTACTTCTCCGGAATTTAATTTAATTCAAACGCAATTAAACTGCTAATCCCGTTCTCAGTCCATCTCAAGACGTGCTTCTTTCCGTCTTCTTCTTTTTTCGTCGTCTCTTTCACTTTCCTCCTCTCTCCTATTATAATATTAATACCATTTTTGTGATAACAATTTCTTTCGCGAATCGCATTTCCGTTCACGGAAAAATTGTCCAGCCATTAAACATAAACAAAGCGCGCGATATTCTTGCAATTAACTTAACTGTAATATTTAATAATTCGCATACTTCGGCTCCGTCGCTTCTCCTTTTTGCAATTAACAGAAATGATAGTCGGTAAGGAGAATATTGTGAATATGAGGTCGTATATAGACCAAACAATTACATATGCAGTTATGTTTTCAGAAAATACATTAATTTCCTCTTTGTGAATAAAAATGTTTATTTAGACAATTCTACAGATTCAAGTAGGAACTAACAAGATGTAAGAATTCATAATAACTGCACTTTTATTGTTTAACATATATTAAAGTTATTATAATATCATTAATTCAGTAAATACACGATACTTTTTTTTCAAATTTGTAATGCTGTCTGCATTCACACTTGACATTTTATATGGCAAACAGGTATATGAATTCAAATTGAATAAATTCATAATAACAAATAGTAAACAGATCCATAGAAACTAAATATATATAATTTTCATAAAAAATCTTAATATCTGTCTGTTTCATATAATTAACAAAAACATAATCCATGGGTAAAAAGTATAAATAACTTAAAATGTGTATTCTAGATAAGAACCATGTAATTATATGCCAGAAAACTAGAAGTTGAACAATTACATATAAGACAAATGGAAATTAGGCAAAACAATTAAATTCCGGCGTGTCCATTACGTGTCTTTGGAACCTGCACGCATGTCGTTAATAACGTAAAAGAAACTTAATTCATGTTTAATTGATATAATCTGGTATGGTAGCGGAGGACGAGACGAAAATACTGAATAAGTAAGGTTTTAATGGTCGGCAGTTGGGGAAATGTTGCGCGGAGGAAGCAGATAAGGAAGTTATTTATTATTTTCGTATTAAAAACGCGCTGCAATCAAACTGCAGTTAGGAGACGAAATTAGGATCTCCTGAAAAATCTCCGGCAAAAGGAAGTTCGCCAGGAAACTGTTTGTGTTTACTTTCGCAGCAAGAAGCAACATGCAGACATGACATGCATTTTCGTTTCGATCTAATGATAATCATTTTAATTACTACATTTAACGTGAATTCATTTTCTGGCTAAAGGAAACAATTTTCAGCTACTACTACTAATTTTTTTTAAGGGAAAACCGAGAGTTTTTATTTGCAGCTATTTTAACAACGGACGTGTTTTCCATTCCGGAAGAAAAAGCCCATCTTTACGAGCCATTAAAAATTATTATACCTAGCAATAAACCGTCATTTTACACACTTATTTTCACTTAGTTACTGACAATTTCAACATACCTATGGAGATTTTCCTCTCACATTTGTTTCGAATGATTACATAATTTGAAAATAAATCAATACATTTTAATAATTTCATTTTCGGTTAACGTTAAAACAATTTTCTAATGATAATTCATGAAAGTGCGAGTTTAAAAGTAATTGTTGGCTAGGTCAGACCGTAACACTATAAATAAAATTAATTAAAGAAAATAATAATAAAGCGGAAACATTCCAGAGGTCGTGGACATGCGACATAATTTTAAGAAAACTCAAGTACTTGAACTACATACATACTAATTAAACTCATTAAATACAAGACAAGAAACACATAGTTTTGGTTGTTAATATAAAAAAAAGAATCTGCATTATTCACTGTACGAACAGGATATATTAACATTTCTCGAATATATAGAGTTACTGTTTGAATCGATATTTATAACCAACATTACACTTAGATTATTCAATTCTAATAAATTTTGTTAAAACAATAAATTGTTGGTCATTAACTCACAATCGCACTTAGTAAATTCTATCATAAATAAATACTTACTTATTACTGAATAATCCATCTAGGATTGATTTTAATCAATAATTTTAACGTTAGTGAATAATCCGTTTGCGAATTTAGCAGGTAAAGGTCAACCTATATTAAAGTAAATTTATGTTTTCGCCTTCTGTTTAATTTGCACATTTAGATTTTATCTATCATGAATCATTCTCGAATATGATTAGAATATTAATGTGTAATAATTAATAAACGTAACTTTTTTCTTTCGAGGAAATAAAGAAATAAATAAATTCATTTTAATATACAATACAATTTCGTCTTCTGTTTCTGACTATCTGAGTTGACATAAATCAAGAGATGACTGAGGCCAAGAGAAATTGCGCAATTTATATTTTAAATAGAATCGGCGCGACAATTGCGACTTGATTTATATTTGTCGATAAATTACGTTGACTTTGATCTATTTCCATAATAACGTTCGTTGTGCAAGAGGCGTAAGAGAATTGGTGAGATGCCCACGTGACCCGTGCAGCTGAAGACAATTGATTCTCTTAAATTTAGTAAATAGTTTATACGAGATTTTTATTTAATATCATAATGCTGCCTCTGCACTGCGCGTGATTTGAGACTCAAATGTCGATCAGGCATACTAACGTAAGTCGTAAGAGAATGCCCTCGTGGCCCGAGTTGCAGAATATAGTTGTTTCCAGATCACTGCTAATCAATTGTTTTTCGTCTGCTAATTGTTTCTGATGTCGATTTGCATTTAGTGGGCAAATCGATCGCACGCGTGTCCGATTCCTTCACGCAATTACCGAACCGCGGAAACACGCGATGCTCTGCGAATTATTAAAAACGAAAACTTTATTAACCACTCGGTAATAACAGCCTGCCGCCCTTTTTTTACGTGCTTTCCCCCCCGTGCGTCCCGTGCCGCATCATCGTTTCGTGTAATGTAACAGTTCTCAAGAACAACGATCTTCTCTTCTCTCGTCTTCTTCTCGGTGAGGTGAACGCGTGTTGTGTTGCTGGCAAAGTAAAAAAGAATATCTGTGTAACACCTCGGAGAGGCCGAAGAGTGAACGGACTAACGGATGTTGGCTATGTGCATGTATGCACTGTATATATGTGTATATAAATCTTTGTATATGTTTGTATATATATGATATGTACTGGAACAACAATGTACACATTGTTTTATAACGACCAATCAATGCGACTAATCCAGAGCCGCGACGGAACTTCAATAAAACAACTTCATGGCAGATTAAACTGGAATGCTTAAAGTCAATAGCGAAGTTAAAGAGGTCGCGCAAAAACTAATCTAAAACGCTTAAGTGTATTCTAGTTGGTTGTGTTCATTTACCTTAAGAATGCATCTGCCGACCGCCTCGTTCTCAGCGACGGAAACGTTGTAGAAACTCTGATCGAACATTGGCTCGTTATCGTTGACATCGTGGATGATCACAAAAACTTTCGCCGTAGAATTGAGCCTCTTCGGGTAGCCACTATCTTGCGCCACCACCGTTAATTGGGGCACTGGATCTGTTTCGCAGTCCACGTGACCTTTGGTGGTGATCAGGCCGCTGCGGGAATCGATCTGGAACCACGAGGAGTGAGTCTCCGGCGTGTCTAGAAGGGAGTAGGTAATGACAGAGTTGTTGCCCTCGTCGATATCGTTGGCCACAATGCGCAAAACAGAGGTTCCCGGATCGGAAACCTCCATCACGTTGGCATGGTACGTTTCCCTTTCGAATTTGGGAGCGTTGTCGTTGATATCTGTGACTTCCAGATTGAAGGTGCGAGTTGCGTGCAGTGGGGGTGTACCCGTATCCGTAGCCTCGACGTTCAACGTGTAATTCGGCTTCTGCTCCCTATCCAGAGGCAGGGCGACGATGACGAGATAAATGATGTTATCCTGCGTCTTCAGCCCAAAGTGTCCGTCTCCGCCGCTCAGGGTTACATTTATATCAGAGTACTCAGTCTTGGAGTCGGGATCGTTGACTGAAATCCTCGCAACGAACTCCCCGTTTTTAGCGTTCTCAGGTATCTTAGGCGTCGCATCCTCGCTTAAGAAGATCACGTTAATTGTCGGTTGATTGTCGTTCACATCCGTGACTTTGATGCTGACGAACGCAGTCGTCTCCAGCGGTTGTAATCCGCGATCCTTGGCCACAACCACAAGCTCATGCATCTCCTTCGTTTCAAAATCCAAAGGTTTATTTACACTGATCACTCCGGTGGCTGGGTCAATCCTGAACATGGAATGCCGATCGCTCTGTCTTCGATTTATTGAATATTCTATTAAACCGTTATCACCAACATCATTATCACTCGCGAACACTTGTAGCACAGTTGTACCGACGGTCGCGTTCTCCGGCACCGACGCGTTGTACAGGCTCTGATTAAATATCGGCTGATTATCGTTCACATCTTGGATTGTTATGTTAACCGTCATTTCGCCCCGCAGCGGAGGCGTTCCACCATCCAGAGCCTCGATCACAAGGGAATAGGCGGCCGTTGTCTCCCTATCCAAATACCTATTGATTTGCAAGTCTAAATACAGAACGTCGTCCCTTTCCCGGTGCGATGACAGGCGGAAGGCATTGTTCAAATTCCCAGAAACTATATTATACTTTTGTGTGTTGAACAGATCCAAGTCCAGATCTTTTGCTGGATGCAAGGTCCTCTTCACGTCGCGCGGTATATTTTCCGGGAACTCGATGGACATCACGTCCGTGGGGAACTTGGGCGCGTTGTCGTTCTCATCCAACACTTTCACAATCACCTTAATGTTGGAGGAAACGATATTCGGCACCGCTATCACAGAGTAACTCGCAGTCGTCTCCCTGTCCAGAGGAACCTTCGTCTTGATTTCTCCGGTTAGGTCGTCGATCAGCAAATCGGTCTGCGCATTGTTTCCAAGGTACACAATCAGGTAGGGTGGAGAGCAGTCCAGCCCGTCTCCTATAAAACCGATCCTCGTACCAACCGGAACCCCCTCGGAAATCTGCATCTCCCGGAGGTGTTCGCTGCAGCTCACTCCCACCAACAGCCACAGCCACACCAACCACACGAAGGACATCGTGCGGCACATCCAGCAAATCATCACCGCGGAGGCTCACACATCCTGCAAAAATCAATACAATTTCAATACAAATTTTACTATAAATACTACTACAATCTTAAGCAATAAGTCAATAAAAAAAAGTATGTAGTAATCAAAAAGTAGATATTTGATACTTTTGAAGAATTGTGTAATTGGTTACTAGAGTGTTGGATTTTACTAATATATGAACAACAAAATAAATAAATTTCATATTTTCAGAAATATTATGAGAAATATATGATCCCAAGTACTTTTACATTAATATTAATTAACAATAAAATGTTTACAAGTTAAGTAGATACTAGACTAAATTGCCAATTTTTTTTTAAATAAGTGAAAACTCTTCATTTTGTTTTAAGTTTTGTTTTCGAAACGCCAGTAGTTATTTTTTTTTGTGAAAATCCCCATGTATAATCGTAGAACAATCATTAACATAAGAATCTTTCAGTGGACAGCCTCGTAACCGGCATAAATTATTTTTATTACCGTCTTCAAGACTCTCATTAAAGTATTTAATTAATAATGGCTAAGTAGCTTCATGAATTAATAATCGCAGTAAATTTCAGTTACTAGCTCAGCTTCCCAGAAGCAAAATCACATAAACCCATCGCAAATTAATCGGATCATATAAGAGTTTAAAAAACATCTCAAACGTGTCTTCTTATAAACATTTCGAAACAACAGAATATATTTTTTTCAGTCTCAAATAAATTATAGTTTTATTATAGGATTACTTTTTTAAATTTCTATCCTTTAAATTCGAATAAAAAAGCCAATTAGATTTAAATGCTCAAAAATACATATTTTGTTATTTGCAACTGTGTATAAAACAAAATTTGAATAAACATTTCAGATTGCAATTTTTACGAAAATCGTAAATAAATCAACGTTTTCTCTTGTATTATATAAATTATGCAAAACACGTTTTTGTAAATATCAAGCAAATGACTTATGGCGAAGAATGATATTTCACAGCGACAAAACGAACACTTCTAAATATCATTCTTTTTGCAGCAACTTTGCACATCTAATGCTGTTATTCTCTGTATATATATTTTTTTTATCACGTATTTTATTTGATGAATGGAATCAAAGGAACTATAACTCCTCACGAAAACGGTGGTAAATTTGAATTGTGAAAGTCTTAGAATGAAGCAATTTTTGAAAAGAAGTCGTGAAGCCCGTAAACATGCTTGAACGATAAATAATAATATTTCATAAACGCGAAGGGTGTGTTCCTATTTTGTTGAGCGTAGGTCCCATTCCACAAATCGCAATTTAGTTTGGTCTCTGTTTTGAATCTCTCCTCCCGCAAGAAACTTGGAACGTCGTTCAAACTTGAATAATTCATGCGTCCCATTTTGAACACATTTATTCCGGATTGCACCACTCCCACGGAAATTTAACGAAATGCCGCATTAGAATAAGCGGTTCTTGTTAAAATTTAACGCACTGAGACGCGTGGGATTTAATTAAAACACGCTTTCGACGCTGCTGAAATCAATTTAAAATTTAAAAAAGTACTGCACGATTTTAGTGCAAATTGCAAAGCACCGACGTGCATAAAACTAATTTATTTACTTAACATGTAAACACTTAATTATTAATGAATTTTAATGCTATAAAGTTTTGTAATAAGTGAATATTAGTATGTCAGTGTTATATAGCCATAAACATATGGCTTTAGTTAAGCGTACTTTAATAATATCACATAAACAAAATTAATTCCAATTAATAATAAATTAACTAAATTTTCTTAGAATAATCCTATTTTTGTCTTTATTATTTTAAATTGATACAAGAGAGGCACAATTATTGTGGAAATTTTCTCATTTTGGTGATGCTTCTTCACCGATAAATTAGGACTCTATTCCGTTCGATTTTGTATCCTACCGTGCCTACAGCTCTTCTCGCAATTACCGTCGTCCTAACAATAATTTACACTTTACATGGATTCCAGCACACCGAATTCTAATTGAACGATTCTCCACGCTTTTTCATCGTATTACTTCATTTAACAATCCATAGATCGCGGAACTGTTCAACCTCCTTACAATATATATAGTTATTTCAGATACCGTTATTAATTGGCAGACACTCATTTTTTTTCCTGTATTTTGAATAGTGCTTAGTAACATCGTGTTCCATTAAACTAATGGTCGGTTCGTTAAGTCTAATTTGACATTGATATTTTGTAAAACGACATTGATGTTTATCCGATTACCAAGGTAACAGCCTTTTAGGTAAGCAAACAATGGAATATAAATAAATAATTTATGCTTACAATTACATCAAAAGTTCATGTTCAACAACGTTCATATTAGACTAATTACGTTTAATAGCAATAAATTTAATTCTTTGTATAAATCTTTTTTATTAGTATCGGATAATGCTGCAATTAAGTTTATTTATGTGAAATGCAATATTGTTTAATTTATTATAAATAAGCGTACGTTTATATTTATTTTAAAAAATGTTGTAAAAAAGGGATTTTGAGTATAAAGTATTATAGATTACAATTAACAAGTGTAGATAAGGAAGATACTGTGCGGTTCGAAGAATCTGAAGGCAATTAGAATTCCTAAGGTCATGATGGGATTTGCATGGCAACGCGATGCGAAATTTCACAAGGGAATAAAACGTCGTCGTCGTTAAGAATGTACGTTCTTCGTTTCAGTTTATTTATTTTTTAATGTTTAATCCTTGCTTCGCGTCCCTGTTTGTTTCGCGTATCGATATTGATAAGGAATTGAATGGGATTTGGTCGTTATTTAGGAAGAAGATGTTGCCGTTGGCGGTAATGTCTCTATTATCTGGGAGTTTATAGTGCCAGAGCATATCTCTCTTTCTCTTCTGCTCTGCTCATGGCTCGCAAATGGGGGGACGCGACTCCTTTTGCCCGCTTTTAGTGCTGCTCCGAGACTGCAATAATTGCGACGATAATATTAGATAAATGTCGCAATAGAAATTGCTGTTTATGTGAACGGGAGACGCGCATTCGTATAACCGTGCTTCGCAATGCGTTGTTTCAGTGCCGGTGTATTGCAGTGCGTTGTAGTGCGGTGCAGTGCAGCGAAGTTTGCCGACTCGATCGGCGCACTCGCTGCGTTTGGGTATGTATCGTGTATTTAATTTAAATGCTAGCTGTCACATATTTAAAATTTTTGAAGAAGTTGTGAGTGCGGACGGTGTGGAATAGACTGTCTGAATTTGGTAGCTCTCTGTGTTACATTCCATCCTTATTTTTTTGTGGCAGTGGCTCTCTCCGTTTTACGCCGCTGGCTGTTTAGTATATATATGTATGTATGTATACGTATGTAGGATTGTATGTGTGTGTGTGTATGTTTGCCGGTCCCCCTCTAGAAGCTCGACTCTAGAAGCGGTCTTTGCCCGGGACTCTCTTTCTCTTCATCCAACTTACCAGAGCCCCGGCCTCAACCTCACCATCTCTCAGAAAAGATCGAGAGCGTTCAGCGCCGCATACACACACATACAAACACACACCACATATACGCACACAGCATACACATTATTACAGAAAACCCGCAGCTACTCTATAACTTAACATCTAGCGTTATATAACTTCGGAATGGACACGGCTCCTCTAGATAGAATGCAATTGAATTTTCGGTCGATTGTGTATCAGCGCTGCTTTGCAACTTTGTACATTTGTTTTAATCCTTTCACATACATTGCTTCTTTAGAATACATACATTTAGTTTTCAATATTTAAATTTAAATCTCTAAAAAAAATAGATTTTATATAATCTGATTTTTTTTATAAAATCTGATGTTATTTTTCTAGATTTACAATTTCTTCAATTGCAAAATAAATCATAATTACATATAAGTAATTTTAAATCATAAATTTAAGTCTTTGAATCTGTTCTTAATGTAATAGGTCATAGCTTTTTGTATAGATTGAGATGAGAAGTTCATCGTTTTATAAATATTGAAATATATTTAACTTTGAAATAAAGTAATAAAATTCGATTTAGTTGAAACTTTATATAATGTATTGAAAAAACAATGCTAATGAAAGCTCAGATGAGATGTGGTATTTGCGAAAACAGGTTGAGAACCACTGATCCTCTTCATTCTTGCAGACTAATTATATTCGCATGCAACGGCTAAGAGGAGAATATGAGGAACACATCCGGGCACTTATTCCAATTTCGTCTGACTGTGTATGTGCATGTATGAGCATTCGTAATCCCCTCCCCGTTCCTTCACCTCCCTTAGTTGTTATTACATATTTTTCTTTGGCCACTTCCTCGACTCGAGACAGGGCTAATAATAATAATGCCCTACCAACAGCAATCCCGACCGAAAGGACAGGTATATTACGTATACAGCCGCGCTAATAACCCCCCGGAGAATACACACAAAAGGTTCCCTCAAAACATCTACCTTTTTTGTTCCCTTCGTATATATATATATTCCTTTGCTTGTAAATGATAGAAAATCAACAGGGCAAAAAAAAGACAGAGAGTTGTGGTAGAGAAAGAGATATATGAGAAGTGTGTGCATGGAAATCACGTTCTGGGAACGCATCAGATGGACCCACAACAAACAGAAAAAAAAAAGATGATTTCATAAATTTATTATTCTGTCTAGATTACCACAAACTGCGTTCTGATTGCATCAAGGTATATAATTGTGTATAAACAAGTAACTAGAACTAAAAGCCTTTTTATATGACAATCACGTTTTTCCCGAATGCGTTTCACCATGTCCGGAGCACTTGAAATTATTGCAAGAAGCAATTTTAAATCCATTCAAGAATATTCACGACGCTAATTATATAATAACTCTCGGAGGGATCATTACGTCGGAATATTAACATTTTCACTCAATAAATCAAATTGTTTTCATTAAATTAACCGTTTTGATTATTTCTTACTTTTATTTTTCCAAAGAATATCTATTTACATTACTTTTCTTTTCTATCCATGTGTATGTTAATCGCGTCAATTAATGCATTATACATATTTTCAATAAAACGTTAAACGGAAATGATATACATACACGTAACGAATCGCCCAAGTGCATCGCGCAAGAAATGCATTAAAGCAAAGATTTTCCCATAACATATTAAACTCGATTTATTGAAAACGAATACATTTCAAAATCGCAATTTACAAAACAATAATCATTAAAACCATTTATTGTTTAATCAACATAACTTATTTCTTTTTAACTTTAGATGCGAACTGGTAATTGTTTTATCTTGTAAACACTTTAACGTTTACAAATTATAAGAAAATTAATATTATTGCTCAAAGATACGAGTTCCTTAATTAAGAAACTGCTTTTATAATTATAGAAATACAATCAATCATATGAAGTTAATTAATTATGAAAATGAATATTATTTAGGTATAAATTAAGATAACCGATGAACGCAGCTTGTATTTAAAATTTCAATTAAGATTAGCTTTCATGCGGACACATTATACCATTAAGATATAATAGTTTTGTTCTATTCCATTTTTTTTTATTGGGATCAAATACTTGTCTAGATGTAAACCATTATTTCTTGAAACCAAAGCAGATGTGTGTGAGTGTGTGTACCTACAAGTAAATAATGAGCAATTTAAAAATTTCCTTCTGTTCCTTAAGAAAAGTAAGAAATCCAGAGAAAAAAAAAACATATCTTAATTAAGATAAGATTTTTTACCTAGCAGATGTTTCAGAAAATAAAGTAAGTAAGTCATTTCTACGTTAATTAGGTAAAATTAAATTGGATTTTGATGTTTCAAATTCTAGTTATACTACATGTATTATTTATGTTTTTTTTTTCTATCCTCCACAGTTTTTTAATCTCTTCTTTTACGATTCAGTTAGAAATAATTTTAAAAAATTAATTACAAGAAATTTAATTTTTTTTATTATAATTTAATAATAATAATAAATTGCAAAATAAAAGAAAATTTTGAACGAAAAAATCCTAATACTAAAATTTTAAGAAGAATCAGACCTACCACATAGTATTAATAAATAAAATATAATTAATATTTATAAAATTATTATGCTAGCTTTAAAACAAATAATATCTTTCATTAATTAACTTAATGTTTTCATAGTGATTATTTGTAAATAAACTGAGATGGAATTAAACGTAACATATTTCTTTTAAGAAGTTTATCAACTTTTTAAATAATTTTATATAACGTTCATGTTTCAGATGTTTATTAACAAATAAATTCATTGAATATTATCATCAGGTAGAAAAATAAATAAATTATCGTCTTTTTATAGTTAGATGTAAATTCACATTCAATTTCAATCAAATAATGAAAAATCATGAATTGAATATAGAAATACCCACTAATATTTCATTGTTCTATTTTCCAACAGTAAACAGACTCGTTTTTTTTTTGTATTTTTCGGCCTCAGAAATAATTCTCACATTTAAATATGCGTGTTTCATAAAGATATATTCATGGTTTGAATGTATAATTTCGAAAAGCTCTCGTGAAGATTACAGATAATATGATGTGTGTATGTTGTAAGAGACCGACTGGAAATATATGTATATTAAACGCCATACGCTCGGTGATAAGGTGAAGCTCGTTTTTTTTCTTCTTCTTTCAAAATGCACAAATCTAATTGGATCTTCTGCACGCATGTAAAGCTTAATTAATTAGTTTACAGAAATATCTATATATAAAATATAAATCTTCACAAAAAGACAATAATAAAAAGCGGCTGTTAAAAATGAAAACTCGTTTCGAAAAAGTTTATAGCTCGTAATTAAATATTTAAGAGAAAAATGTTTTCGAGGCGAATAACATTAAACGGAGCGAACCAAAATAAAAAAAGACGGCCGAAGGTGGAAAAAAAACCAAACGATTTGGCGCAATTGAAAAGCCGATTGCGTAATTACGGATTCGTATAGGAAGGAAATAAATCGTGTAGAAAATATGGGTTTCTGTATTCAAATTTTTATCGGTTCTTCGATCTTTCCGTAAAGAAACGCTCGGACGTGCGTGTTTTTTTTTATTATTATGTGAATTTTGATTCGATTGGTAAAATAAATAAGTAAATTGATAGATTTTTACGGTGAATTATGGTCGTTTGTGGACGAGGGAAAAAAAACTGTATTAGATTATTTAATTATGTTAAATTTATGGTATCTCTCGCTTGGGACAATTTGAATAATTCCATCGTATTAAATGGCTTCAGGAGATTTAGCAGAGGATTTCCAGCCCCGACGCGAAGGATGTTTTATTATTTTTTTTAATATTTATTTCATTATTATTTCTTTCTTCCTTGTTCTTTCAGATACACAGCGCTGAGAGTTTATTTGTTCTCTTGGTTCTTCTTTGTATTTAAAATAATTTATAACTACTCTTAAATAGAGATTAAAAGATGTGTTTAGATTATAGAATTTGATATGTAATTTATACTGGCTCGTTGAACAGCTCTAAAACACATCGATCCAGCTTTATCGAAGGGAACAACCCCACACGGACAGACGAAATGCATTAGTTTTTCAGGGAGGGTTCGGCACATATTTCATGCCCTTTTCCATCATAATCTAATCTCAGTTTTTTCCCCTCCGAAGGGTCTTCACGGCCGTGAATTTTACCTGGCGCGATGCTAGATGGTCAAGGAGAGAGGAGAGGCTGCTGCTTCTTCCTCTCTCGCGGCGTATTCGGAGGAATAAGTTTAAAATTTAATTAAAAACATTCTCCTTCCTCTTGCGGTGCTTATTTTTTTTTCTCTTGTTCGCCCCTTTTCTATTTCGCTGTTCCAAAAGTCTTTAGTACTTTTAGTAATTGTGGTTTTGCAATTTGTAAATTTTATGGTCGTCGAACGACGTGTGTGCAAGAGGAGATAATTAAAGAGCCTTGCTTAGTAAGAAGGCTGATGTCGGGTAGAAGAAGTGAAGGAACTGCTGCTGCGTTCTGTATGCACCGCTCTCTCCGTCTCTCGACGAATGCGTGTGCTGTTGCTGCTGCAGTCTCGACTCTAAGAATATTTCAAATCAATATATTTATTTCTCATTTTATGGCCGATGTGGCAATAATTAAGTTAAGACTAGTCCATTAAAACACAAGAATACCAAGGCTCTTAAAAACGAAACAGGTAATGGCATTGTCGCCTCGGTGTGTACATCTATAAAAGCACCAGAGGAGTAGAAGATGAGGAAGAAGAGGACGAAGAAGATGAAGCAGAAGAAGAATAAGAAGAGGAACGAGTCGTAGAGGAGGCGGAATCTCTATCTATCCACGATTCGAATAATATTATAAAATCCACATTTCGTATGTACTTCTCCAAATGAATTTACAATCCGGCGTTGATTCTTAATCAGCCGTTAAACCCGAGCGCTCTTGGGCAATCTTTGATAACGTGATTATGACACGTTGTTCGCTCAAACAGACCAAATTCGCTATGACTGACTTTAGTACTACGTTGTACTTATCCCAAAATCAATTGTAACTCCAAATAATTATGCACTTTATCACTTGAAACCATCGATGATATATACCTTTAAGAATAACAAACACTGGGATCGTAGACGCACGCACATTTGGTTTAAACAATAAACAGAAGGCAACTATGAATCTTGGAATGGGGGTAAACGCGCGCGTTTGAACTGTAGTACTGCTAACTAACTAACAAACAAACTAACTAACTACGCGATACGATGGACCCGGAGGACAGAGGAATCTGCGGAAGGTGTCGCGCGCGAGCACTGGCTTTTATGCCCGAAAAATCCGCGTTCCTCCAACGAAAAATCAATTGCAAATGCAGAGGTTGTACTGTTTTTGTTGTTCTGCAAAGAGTTGGTCGGTGGCACACATGTGCGGTGCGATGGCCGCGCCAACGTATCAACCAGCTTCGTTACTTAAGTCGGACTGAACGAGTCTCTGCATTCCAACGGGCCCCTCCTTGCCCCCCAGAAGCCCCGAAGAACTAACCTGCTGAGTACCTGTACTAATACCAACCTAACAGAGCGCGCACCTTTTACTCACCAAAAACTACTCGCCTCGCCACTCGCACACACATACACACACACGCTCACCGCTCGCCACGTACACACACACACACATAAACGCGCGCGCTCTCCGAGATTTTTACTCCTCAAGAATCCCGATGAACACACCTCCCCAAAACTATTTCCAAGAACCGAGAACGCGAATATCATCATCATCATCATTATTATCATCATCATCATCATCATCATCGTATCGTCCTGGTCCAAGCTCTCGTCCTGCCGGCGACCCAAAACAATACAATTTGCAAACTCAAATTTCCCCGCGTTCCGCACTTAATTACATAATCCATCATCAAACACTGGCTGCTGCTTATTTGACTCTCTTCGTCCGGATGCAGCGCGGTCCTCCACGATAGTGCACACAGATTGATGCATTTGTGGACTTTTAAATGTTTAAATGGCAATTCCAAAAATAGACGCGCATTTGCATTTCAAAATAACAATATTTACGGAAAACAATAACCCTACCTAACGTCCAAATGTATGCCATTATGTGAAATTTGAATATGTTAAAACTCGTGCCTTGTTTTCCTTCTTCACTCATTTATACCCATTCAAGATATACCATTATTTTGAAATGTTAAACATTAAACTAATTACTACTATATTAACTAATTTCAATATAAAAATACATATATGCGTTCATTTTAATATTTATATTAAATCTTGAATTTGATCGAAAATTCAATGCTCGCATAACTAACAAACCCATTTGATATTTTATTAAATAATTGCATTTTTCTTTTTCTAATTCATAAAACATATTAATATATAAATCTAAATATATTTTAGAGCACTATTTCAAGAATATGAATAAGTATTTTATAGAAAAATAATGGCAAATTGAAAATTCAATGTTCGTATAGACAACGAACCCATTTATTTTATTTACTAATAGAACTATGCACTAAATTTAAATATTAAATTTAATATTCTCATTTTTCGTAATTTTTAGATATTTATGAAAGTAAAAAAAAATATGTATAATTTTCCATTTACAAATTTAAATTATTTTCACACAACTATTTTTAGACATATTTTATAAAAATAAATACAGGTATCCCTCGACTTACGAACTAGTTCCGTTCCAAAGGGTTGTTTGTAAGTCGAATTTGTTCGTAAGTTGGGGAAATTTTAAAAATTTCAAAATATATTTGTCTTACCACACTTTATCATGGTTTTTACTTTTATATATGCTAAACTCCATATTACTGACTGTATAAATTTGAAAAATAGATTAAAATAAACAAAATACTTACAAATACTTTTCCATGTAGATATCTCAATTATTTAATACATCTTCCAAAAATATTAAATTTTATTAAAGAATTTATCAATTTTTGTTTGGACAGTTAATTTTTTATCACTATATATCTGCTTGTAACAAGTTAGAGCTTTTAGAATTTTATTTGTAAGTCGGCGGATACCTGTAGTAAATGCAAATCTATCTATTAAAACAAGTAAGATTTTTTTTTATATTTCGATAATAAAGATTTTTTAATAATAATAATAATTTATTGGTCAAACATCAATACATAAGAAAAAAAGTACATTCTATACATAAATAAATTATAACATAAAATAAAAAAGGGTCTTTCTGATTTTTTTAATATTTTCAAATTAATTATTTTTTTGATTTATAAATAATTGTAAATTATTGATAACTTTTTAATTGAATCAAAAGTATTTATAAAAATTTAATAGAATTAAATTTGAAATTTAATGCTCGAGTAGCCGACAAACCCATTTATTTTATTTTCTAAAATAACAATACAATATGCAACATTTTAGAGTTTATTGTAAAACCAATTAATTATATTATCTGAAGTAAAACCGAATTATAAATTATGGGAAAGTTTATTATAAATATAATGTTTATAGTTATAGTTTTTAAATTATATAAATGAAAATGCATTGTAGAAAGAACAAATTGTGTATAGAAATGGATGATAAACCCGCATAGAATGTATTATCATCAACTGTTTTTCTTTACATGTTTTTTTAATTAATAACACTAATGGAAAAATCAATACAGGTAAACCACACAAACCCGCATATACATGTGAAACTTGATGTTTTCATGTACTTCAATCTATTTATTTTTTTTCACATTGCTAATATCTTGCGTGAAATCAATACAGGAATAGAACACAAACCTCAAGTAAAATTTTAAATTAATTGATATAATGTATAATAATCATTTGCACATTTTCATATAAATGGAAAATATATTAATATATTTAGTTTCCTTATTATTAAAAAAAATATTAAATATGCTTATATTTAATGTCTTCTATAAGACGTTTTAATAAAACACAAATTCTTAGTAATTTAATATTTATGTAAAAATTAATTATTTATATTATATATTGAGTGAAGTAAAAAGTTTTGAGCGTTTTTCGTTAGTTGGCCATATCTCACGATTTCATCTTGTAAGTCTATACTGCAATTTAAAGGCGACATAACGCTTTAAAAAAAATCTTTGACAGTTTTGTCTTTAGTTAATGCAAAATGGAGGTAAAAAAGAGTAAATTCGATAAATTCTTCTGTACCACTACGACCAAGAGGAAAAGCGGAGCAGGTGGAAACAAAATTGTGTTGGTTATCGACCCAATATAGTATCGAATGCGTTGGTTCCAATGCTTTCGTTCTGGTAATATGGACATCGAAGACCAATCGTCGAAAATGTTGATAAAATCATGGAAATCGTAGAGTCGGACCGGCATGCGAGCACTTAGTCATTTGCCCAGGAACTGAAGATTAGACAGAAAACCGTTTGGACATTTGCATAAGGCTGATCTGAAGATGTATGAGACAAAACGACCAGAACTTTTTACTTTACCCAATATATGGAATATTAATAAATTTCAATAATTGTCTGAAGATAATTTAAATACTACTATATTAAAGTTTGTCTTTTTTTTAGCTAAAATGAAATAATAAATTACAAACTTAATATTTATGTCTATATAACTTATAAACTCAAATACATACTGAAATTCAATGCACGCATCGACAAGAAACCCATTTATTTTATTTTGTAAAATGAACTTTGAAATGAAATTCTTAAATAAAAACAATTTAGCATTAAATGTTTGATAAAATACTTAAATCATTTATTTTTATATAAACTTTATTTAAAGTTGATTCCAGTTGATTTTAGTGTTATGTCCATGACATTCATATAAAATTACACGTAAATAAAATTACAAATCAATCTCTTCAAAAAAATGGTTAAAATGTTCTTTTATAATATTTTTCTTTATCAATATCATTAGAAGTAATATTTACCTTACTATATTCGCCTTTCTCGCTACTTGATCAACCCACCGTCAAACCCATCATTACCTCTTTCTTTCCTTTTTTTAAATTCTAGACCGCATCCCTCCCTTGATCCTATACATGAGTGCTTTCCAGAAAATGGTGAGCAAGCGGAAACGGTTGAATATCTAAAAATAAATTGACTGTGAAAACGAAATCATTAGAGTATATGTTTTGCTTATAACAATTCTTGTTAGTTTTTTTATTGATGCTCGTAAATAGTAAATACTCGGAAGCAATTGAATATCTTAAAAGTAAATTTACTGTGAAAACAAGGCGTACACGCAATTTTGATAAAGTTAATGTTCAGTAAAAGAAAGATATAATAATTAAAGTAATTAATTACATTCATGTGAAAAATTTCAAACAGTAAATTATTTTTTTAAAGTAATTAATTATGTGCTCTAAATCAGATCAATTTATTAAGTAAATAATTTAATTTAATTTTAAATAGTTTTAAAATTAATAACAATTCGTAAATAAATTGATCTATAATTCGATAACAAACAAACCTACCTTCATTGAGTATATTCAAATAAAATCTTTTTTTTTAAAACTTTTATTATTTATTCACAATTTGCCAAATCTCTGGCAATAAGTTGAATGTTTTTTGGCCAAGACAAAGAAAAAAGAAAATAAAAACAAAAAAACAAAAAAAAACATGAAGCGGAACGATAGGAATCTTCCTATAAACAATTATAAATTTAACTAAAAAGAAATAATTCGATAACAATAACAACCCAAATAAAAATTGATTTTGACGACACTATGAACTTTAAACAATAAAACTAACTTTTGTTTTCTAAAGGGAAGGTCGAGTGTGTTGTGTCTTTTTAGTATGTGGGGGGGTGTCATTATTGTCTAGGAGGGATAACGCGAGAATTAAAATCTTAAACATACATTTTCAATATTTAACAAAACTATTTATTGTGTGTAATGAATGGTATAATTCATGTGATTCTTTACAATTGAAATGACTAAGTAATTTGAATATTTAAGGTAAAGTCTTTAACACTTTAAACATACATTTTCAATATTTAACAAACCTACAATTGTGATAATTAAACTATCTGTATCGAGTACAGTGAATTGTATAATTCATAGTGATTCTTTACAATTAAAATGACTAAGTTCAGTCATTTTGCGTATTTGAGGTAGTGTTTAAAATCTTCATAATAAATTATCAATATTTAACAAACCTAGAGTTGTCATAATTAAACTATCTTTAGTGTGTAGAGTGAACTGTATAATGCATGGTGATTCTTTACAGTTGAAATGACTAAGTAATGTCAGTATTTGAGGTAAAGTCTTTAAAATATTAAACATTAATTATCAATATATAGCAAACCTAGAATTGTCATAATTAAACAATGTTTATTGAGTACAGTGAAATATATAATTCATGGTGATTCTTTCAAAATGTAATGACTAAGTAATTTCAGTATTTGAGGTAAAGTCTTTAAAATATTAAACATAAATTTTCAATATTTATTGTAAATAGTAAAATTTTTACTTGACTCTGTTGTATTTTAACTGTCCTACCTACTCATTCAGCATTACGACAATTACCAACATAGTTTGCGGAATGTAATGCGACTAAACAATAGCAAATAAAGCATTATTTGTTAATGTTTTCTTCCGCGCGATGATGAATTGCCTATCCAAAGAGAAACTGGAAAAATCCATGCGTTTGTCGTGCAACTCCGCTCCGGTTAAGGTCTCAAACTTGTCCCAGTTGGTAGCAATTCTTCATATTAGATTCAATAAAAAATATATTAAGGCCGAAGGACGACGGTCCGATAGTCAATTACAATCGAAAGTTTTTGTTTTTCTTCGACTCATATTTATCATTAACATTGAGCCATAACTCCTCTGGCTTATTTAATTTATCGCGAAATGAAAATATTATTTAAGATATTATCAACGACCCATTTTATTGCATCTTATTAATAATAATAAACCTTTACCCGGCACTTCTCACAAATCATCCATTGCCATATTTCAATGCGTGCATTTATTAAGTTTCCGCGGTGCGCTTTAATGCATTTACGTACGATGTTTTAATTTATTTTACAATCAACGGATTTAATTGTATTTCGTAAATTTCTTGTATAGTGCATATAGTGAATGTTGTACAATGTCGTAGGTCTCTTCCTACTGTTCATTAACTGTTTCGGTAGCCTCTTATTCCCGGCACGTAACCATACTTAGACTAGTTTCTCTGAATCTTGTATTGTGGTGTAATGGACTCTCTTCGCGGATCACAATAGCACGGATACGGTAATTCCATAGTTTTCCGTTCGAGATTTTCCACTCATTCAGCTGTTCCTATTAACACCCGTTTACAATTCATTGAATTTAAATATGTTTTTATTACGTCAATCATTATTTTATATCAATCGTTAAGAACATTTTAATTAAATTCATTAATATAGTCTATTGGAACAAATGAAAATTAAATTATATTGAGTTCATAATTTACTTATAAAACTGTATGGAAATAAGATTTTGTAAATTTCTTATGTCTTATTACTAAAATTCTAAATTTCATTCTTAAGAATTTTCGTTTCTAAATGGTAATGTAATAATATCTCTTGATAAATGATTGACAAAGTATTGCAATATTAGTATTTATATTATTTGTACATTTTAATTGATTCATAAGAAAGTACACTTATCCCCCGATTTACACAGTAGATAGTTTCCTGAGAAAAATCAAAAATATGCAAAAAACACATAATTTCGTTGTGTATTAATTATGTTTTTTAAGGTGCATAAATCAAACATAAATATTGAAAATTGTACCTTTTCGTCATAACCACTTTATTTTCAACATTTATGTCTAAACCGTGTAAAAGTAAATACGTACCGAGCAACAAGGGACAGTGATTCTCAAACTTTTGGACATAAAAAGTGTCTGCGACCCCCATTTGAACATAAAAAATTTCTGCGACCCCCCGAAGAATTAGTATATGTACAAAAACAACCAGGATTGATCTGACATTATTTTTTTGCGACCCCTCTGAGTGGTCGCGACCCACACTTTGAGAATAACATTAACAATATTATTGATATAAACTATAGTAACAAACTATAGTCTATATCAATAATAGTTGCATTTTTTATCCATAATGCTTTATTTGTATTGGTTTTGCCTAAATACGAATATTGTTTTTAAAGATAGAAAGACCAATGGTTATTAAATAACGGAAATAATGAAGACTTCTTAGTTTTTATTTATCTCAGCTGAATACGGACACACTTTTGTGAAGAAAATTACTTGCTATTATGCTATTTTTCTTTACAATTTCAAAAATATAAAACTTTACTGCGCAATAAAGCAGAAAATAAAAAACTTTAGATGTCTGGGACAAAATATATGTCAAAAATTTCTAATTCATCTAAAAAATTAAGTGTTTATTAATAAATCTGTTAAGTAATTGTGACTAAAAATAGTTATATACGCAGATGCTGGAGATATTTCATGATATTTAAGTAATTACTATTTTAATTAATAAATTTAATTAATAATACATATATGTATAAACAAATTAGGAACGAATTGAAAATGGTTAATACTTTACATTCGTAATTGACTCTTGACATGAGTCGTAACAATATTTCTTTTACAGTGGCGTCACTACTAATTTCAGTTTAGAGAGTTTGTATATTTTCTTATTTTTATTACATTTACGTTACAGTAAGACAAAGTTTGTTCTTTAACTTTTTGTTGATTTTCAATATCTAAAACTAGCTATCTAAAAAATATGTATTACAATTAATATTTGAATAGTTAATAAAAAAAAGAACAAACAAAAATAATTTTATAAAATTTGCGGAAAGTCTATTTCTTTTACTCAAAGTCGTTAGCTCTTTTACTCGAATTAGAGCAAATAAAATTTAGCAAAACAAAAAACAATAATTGATTAAATAATATATATGACTTAAGTTTATTATGGTTCATGTTATTTAGGTTCATAAGCTCTTTAAATATATACTGCTTAATTTTATAATATCTGATATGCAAGTACAGTAAGACCTCGTTTAACGTTTAAGATGCGTTTCTGGATGACAAGCGTTAAACGAAGTCACATTAATATATAATAAATTGATAAATTATATATAATTGATAAAATATATAGTTAAACCCTTAAATGGATTGATACATTGTATGTAATCTTGATGCGAATATATTCGTCATAAGCACTACGCAATACAAGAGACCATGACGAATATATACAACATAACCACTTAATGGGTTAATTCAGCAATGCACACGGAATGATTATACAGTAAGACCTTGTTTAGCACTGCTTCGATTAACGCTGATTTACTATAACGCGGTTTGCTGGAAACCTTAAAAAGCTCAAAATATATACAGGAGTTTCTGCAAGTTTCTGATGAGAGCCTTATTCTGAAGACGAACCAAAGTAACTTGCTACAGATTGTAGCGAATGATCCAAATTTTGACAGGAGTGCAAAAACAAGAAGAGGAGTTTTGGATGCGATCGCTTGCTACCAACATTTGCTTAATGAAAGAAAAAGAAAGCGACAAATGACTCTAGACGATTTTATCGCCAAAAAATCAATATTATCAGAGGAGCCAGGAGCTTCATCACACGTATCTAAAGCGAGGTCTTACTGTATTTATAAAAATAACCAAATAGAACTAAATATGATTACATCAAATATTTCAGAAATTTTCATGTTTATATTTTATTTATTTTTAACTCATAACTCCATAACTACAAACTGCACAAGAAATAATATTTTGCTAAGTGTGACTTAAAATTATAATGAATATTTATTTTAAGGACCAATAATTGTGATACATTTTCATATAATCATATTTTTTCAAATTTTATATTTTATTTTTCCATTTTATATTAGACTTAAGTTTATGCTACGCCACTGTGAAAATATTAGAGAAAATCTACGGACACGGATGACTATTTGAAATTACAATGTAGCATTTCTGAAAAACAATTAAATATATCTAAATAATATAATACGCGACAATGTTGCATAAGAATACTTGACAATTTCATATTAAAAATCAAGTACATTCATAAGCCAGACCATTAAAAGGCAATATGCAAACGCTTTCTAAATGTGCATACACACTTATTAATTTTATTTATGCACTTCATGCATTCAACACACAAATCGATATACGACTCTCCTCTTGCACTCTTCCAAAAGCTTGAATTACACTAGCGGCTCTGCAAATACACCGAGTTACCCTTAGGTCAAGAAGCAGTGTCTTAATTGGAGTATATAATCCATCCAAAGAAAGCCGCAAAATAAAAAAAATAAATTCAGAACGATGATCTATCGTTCTCTCTCGCAATTAACAGCTTTATAAAAGTTGAGCAACTGAATTCTTTTACCAGACACACTTTTTTACTTCTCTCCCACTTTTCATTCTTTATTTCTTTTTTTTATGTTTACCGGAAACAATTAGCAATTAAGATGGGTTTAATACCGTATTATAATTTTTCTTAATTTTCGCCATTAGCCAAGCCATTTAATTACCGGCCAACCAATCGACGGGACGACACTAAAAGTGAAATACTTATAGCAAGCAACGAGCGAACAAGAAGGAATTGAAATAGCCGATATCGCATTTAAACCATTCCGAATGGGATTGTTGCGTAACGGTTGCATTGCGGAAACGGCTGAGAGGGAATTAAATTCGTGATAAGACAAAACATAATGACCGAAGGCTATTAACGTTACCACTAAATGGTAAATAAGATGTTTTAGGATGTTGGATACTTTCACCTTTTCCAATAAACTCAAATCGATTGTTTCTGGATTGAATTTACCTTAAGCCCAGATGCTATATTATTCAATATAATTTCCTACAATTACGTTATACAAGTAGAATAGACCGTATACAATATATAATATTAGGAACATTTCTAGAACAAACTAACAGATGGCGATGCAATCGTATACCTTTAGGATATAATGAATGAACTATTTGTGTAACAACTATTAGAACATTTTCAAGCAGATTGTGTATATAATTTATTTATCAACCAATTAATACAAAGTTTTTAATGGTAACAGATAAACCTTTTTCTAAAAAAATTATTGCTTCTGCTTAAGTATCATCTTCATCTAAAAGTAATCACTGATAAAGGATACATTGAAATGTGATGTATAGTAGCTATTGAAAATAAATGATTTTACGATATTTTCTATCGATATTTGTTATCAAAAATAAGTTGCAATAACCTGTTGTAAGCAGTAATTAAACATCTTTAAACGTGTTATGTCATTTTGGGTATGTATTTCATTATATTATTAATTGATAGGAAGAATATATTTTTTAGGGGTTTGTATATTTATGTAATGTATTTCAATGTAAAAACTTTTCGATTAGATAATGAAAGTTTTCGTGTTTTAAACATTCATTAATTCTTAATTAAATGTAACAATTTTAAAAATTATAAGTAGTTAATGAGATTTTTTCAATAACCACATATTAATTCTTGTCATTTAATGAATCTTGTCATTAATAATTAACATCATTATCATTTAACTGATTTTATTGCTCAAAACATTTTTTTAGTAGAACTAATTGGTTGGACATAAAAATACCTCTTTCTTTTCAAAGTTCACCTGCATAATATTTGCAATCAGAATTCTAAGTTTTCGGGGAATCTGTTGCATATTCGATAATGGTTCACACAACGCACATCCTACTTGTATTCATGTATTCATATATAACTCTACTGTTAACACACATATTTAATATACAATGTAATAAAGCCATTGGCACATTTCTCTTCTAAACCTGCTTTTGTCTCATTATAGAAATGTATGATATCAGGTTATTTTGCATTTTCATCCACAGTATTAGATATCAGAATTACTGATTTTCTCCGTTTTGGTAGGATACCAAAGTTATTCCACTTTCAAATACAAATATTGATAATATTTCAAGAACATATTTTCTATAGATGGGTCACTTTGACCCAAATACACTATAATAATTAAATTACAATAGAATCGAATGAAAACAAATATAAGCTGGGTCACTGTGACCCATACGTAGTACTTAAGGGTTAAGTTAAAATAAATTAAATAAACAGACTATATTTTTCATTATTAAGTCAAGTTTAGTAACTAAAACATTGCTATTCGTATTGCTCGTTAAGCGAAATTCCACTGTATACAGAGTTTCCATATTTTAGTTTTGAAATAATTACATCTTTTATTGATTTGATAATCATTCAATGATATGAGTAAAATTAACTGTATAAACAATACTTATTTTTTATTTCGTTCAAAATCTTTCTTTATTTATTTTTAAATCGAGGTTACCTAAATTGAAATTGTACAGTACATAATTATACAATTATGCAAAGAACTATTAAAGAGAAAAGCTAAATTGAAACAAGTATAACTAATTTCCTACTAATTTCACGGGGACATAAAATAAATAATTAAAACAAACATTAATTATTAATAGATTATTAAAGTAATCAATTACAAAATCATGTCGAAAGCCTCTACCAATTGACATTTCGCCAATGAATCGGTAATAAAGATTATTGATGCGTGTGGAAAGTTCCGATTGTTCAATAGCTCATGCTTATATTTATATTTTTTTTTCTATTAAAATTCTTCCTTAACTGCAGCAGTTAATTAATTAGCTTATTATTTATTAATGACACATAAACTAACCGTTTAATATCCTCTTTACCACAACATTTTCCTTGTTGTTTATAGATAAAAATCGTATTACGTGTTATTATAATTTTTTTTCCGTTGCGCCATAAAAAAAACGCCGATAGTGAAATTTTATTGCCTGTATTCCTCTATTTATCATTTCGTCCTAGATATACCAGATGCTTAGAACGAAAGTCGAGTGAACGAATACTTTGCTTGTTCGACTATCCAACCTATTAACAGTAAAGTAATATCAATTATTCTGATTTTATACTTGTTTCACGATGCAAGGAAATCATTATTTTTATCTACATTGAAAAATTCATATAAATGAGCATACCTGTGTAAAACGTTAATGATTAAGTTTTAATATGTACTCGTAATGAGTCCTTGTTAGAACGGAATAATTACGAGTTGAATTGTAAATTATTATGGTTACGATCAATTTGCAGATATTCGTATATGTATTATATATATGGATTTACAAAAGAGAAAATAATATTTATGTAATGAACACCCTGTATATGTGAGGATTGTAAAAATCGATGTGTTGCAAAATTGTAATCCGGTGTGAAACTGTATGTAATACTAATATTCATACAAAAAGCATGCGGTATCTCCTATATCGTATGACCACGTTGATATTAATAGCACTTATTATTTCACACGCATCTCTCTCACCTCGTATACAGTTTTCTATTACTTTACATAAACGTAACTTATCGCTAGCGCATCGTTGCGCTAAAGCGAATCAAATGCACACATTTTTTTGTATTTCGTTTTCGTTTTCTTGGTCAACAGATTAATTCCACCTTAATTATAGAAGATAAATCAATTATTTAATAACATCATTTTCGTTGTATGTATGCACCTGATTATACGTTGCATATGAGCTTTTATTAAAAGGATATTGCATAAATGTTGCAACTGTATTAAACAAACCTTATGAAGCTATTCAATTTACCAAGTACAATCTTCTAAAGTAATACCTTGTTAAGTTCACATTAATCTGCAGTACATTTTTATAATACAGGTATACCCCGACTTACGAACTAGTTCCGTTCGAAAAGGTTGTTCGTAAATCAAATTTGTTCGTAAATCGGGGAAATTTTAAAAATTTAAAAATATTATTATAGTTTTTACTTTTATATATGTTAAATTCCTTATTACAGAGTGTATAAATTTGAAAAAATTATATTTTATAAAAGAAATTATCAATTTTTGTTTGGACAGTTAATTTTTTTTATCATTATATAACTTCTTGCAACAAGTTAGAGCTTCTAAAATTTTGTTCGTAAGTCCGAGAGTTCGTAAGTCGGGGAATACCTATATTGGTATTAATTTCCCACAGTATCAGATGATAAATCAATCCAAACTTATAACGAATCAATTAATTAAATAATTTAACAAATTAAGTCCAAATACCTAAAAAATATTTATTTTTATATCATATATATTTATATCAGCGTTTCTCAACCTTTATGCCGTGCGACCCAATATTTATATTAATAACATAACATTTTTTAAGCTTTGACATAGGGTGAAAATATCAATACGTTTAAAATAATAATGGAATAACTAGATTTATATAATAATATGTTAATGCGTAGCTTCAAAACTTAAATCTCTTCAAATTACTTGATTAATTATCAAATTGTAATAAAATCACTGAATATTATTCAAATTGATATCATACAAAATAATATGAAAAGTAGACAGAAATTGACAAATGAAGGATTTTATTTTTTAATCATTACTTCTAAATTCTTGAGAAAAGTAAAATAATCACTTCTTTTCATTAATCCGATTTAAAAAGTGCGAGATATTGGCTTAACTGATTACCCGAACAAACCGAGGTACTGCTATGATATATCTACTTATTGTACATAGAATATAATGTATATAGAATATATATTAAATAAATATTTAACTGAATTGATATTAATTTTGTTAACTCATAAACCAGAATTATTTCCGAATTCCAGATCGAAATAATAGCATCACTTAAGTAGATGTTCTAGCAATTGCATCAGATGTTGTTCAGTTATTTCAATTCATGACCAAGCCAAATTTTGTTCGTTACCTGCCTTCCATATTTGAAGCTGATGCAGAAGTTGCTAAGTAATTATTGATTTAAAATTTCAAAACCACTTTTATTTTTCCTGTTAATAACAGTGAATTACGTTCAGTTGAAAACTAATGAAATATCTAACATCTTATTTTTTATAAACATTAATTGGCAAATAAAAAGTAATAAATATTTATTTATAATCTAGCAGTAGTGATTAAAAATATATATTAATAGTGACCAAATTTGGACAAGTTATAGAGTTGGAAAGACCATAGTTTTTATTTAATTTTTCATATTGCATGATATATGTGAAACTTTAAAGTTCAATTCAAGATTCAAAGAGAAACATATTTTAAAAACAAATACATTGCCATCATTGTGTTTGTTATACATACCTATTTTGTATACTTTACCAAATTCCTCGAGGAATTCTAGTAATTTTCTAGAATACTCAATTATAAACTTTGTCGCAAACAAATGATTTTTAAAATTCTAGTAGAGTGGTAAGTTTACCAATCATCCAATTTAATTCCAAAAACAGGGACATAATTGAGAGTGGAAGTTTGGTTTAAAACACTAGTTGCATAAAACAGTTATCTCTGATTAACCTGAAAGGAGTCATTTTGAAGCATGACAATGCCAGATTCCGAAAACAGCCTATATAAACTTTCTCATTTAATTATAATAAGTGAAGATGCCTAGTGCGCATCTTCACTTGTTTTAAAATTTATTAAATTGCGTTTATTCCGGATGTCATCTATATAATCATCATTTAGTTGCAATAAACAAAAATTGTTGATTTCATGAAAACAAATAACTTGATTAAGAGAAATAAATGTTATAAATATTTGATTCTAATTTAATGGGATTTCAGAAATGATCATCTGATAGTAAAACGTTTAACTGTTAAATTTACGAAAGTTATTTTAATGACAAATTATTATTATTCCTTCTGTAAAGTCCACTACTGCTTCGTATCGTTGGTTAGTTTTCTGTATACCCACAATGGTACGAGGAATCTTGTTTAATTAGATGTTTATTTATACGCGTGATTCCTGGAAAGATAAAGGCATATTATTGAATGCAGCGTACGGATGGCTTATATGAAATCTAATGGAGAAAGAGAAAGACAAAGAGAAATGTATAAGATGAAGAGAGGAGAGTGCTTATGCAAATGGGGGGTTTATTTTGGCAAAACAATTACCATTCGTTTGCGGAATGCCTTCCTACCAACGGTAAGAAGTCTAGAAGAGCGCGATGGCGACTTGGTGTGTCCACATAATATGTATAATAAAATGTAACGTCGGCTTCGGGAGCTTCGGTTCAAAAGCGAGCCTTGTTTATATTTTGAGCATTGTCCTGTCCGTTGTGCGGCTGCTGCCTGGATGACAAAGCCACTAGTTTCCTCTTTAAAGACCAAGCAAAACCACCGTCTCGTACACGCATCTATATATTATACACACATTAAGAGATTGCCTCGCTCATATAATATACATTTCAAACCGCACCAAACGTTATCCTCAATTTATTGTCATCACATTGACACTTCGATTCCTTTAACTCTTTATCATTTAACAATTCCCGCGCCCAGAACAAAAAACACGCACAATCGAAACGGCCGAATGCGACGAACGGTTGGACTCGATGACTGATCTAGGAGGACCTGTTCTGACTTATTGTTATACGTTTTACTTAGCCTAGATTCTAATACCTAATATTATCAAATGTTTCAGTTACGTGCATTCATATTTTTCTATTATTAAATAGAAACCTCGCACTTCGAACAACTTGAAACTCGAACAAGAAATTCGACAAAAATCCGGTTTCAAATTTCAAACAAAAACTAGAATATCTAACCGAAAATCTTCTCCACTTTAATAGACAAAAACAAATAACATTAGACAGGTTTCACTTTTAGGGAAATCATGTTAATGAACCAAAACTCTCAACTGAGATTCCACACGAATATTCTAGTAAACAGTAGTATTTATTATTATACAACATTGTATTAAAATAAGTAAAAAGTCAAACCTAGTGTTCATTAATAAAATGATTTAATAAATCGTATTTTATGTTTGATAATATATGAAGAATACATACATTTATTTAATGTAATGTGTTTCACTTGAAGGTTTTTTGTTATTGACTACGTGGTTTTACAAAGTAGTTTATTTTATAAATGTTCTTGGTGTTAAATTTATTAATCGTCCTCATCCTACTAAAACTCCAACCTATTTGTCCAGAATACTTTAAACTCGTTTGATAACTAGAATCACCTCACCGTCTCTTAAATTAATCTTGATACTTTAGCTCGAATGCAGATTCAATATAAATAAACACCAATAATACTTAGTATTGTATAAAGAATAAATCAAAAATTACATTTTTGGCCTTGGGGCATCGTCCAATTAACCCATGAATAGAACCTCCTCTGGCCTGTATTCAATAAAAATGCACTTCATTATTGTCTTTTCATTGTTTCAGATGGACGCCCTTTTTAACTCCATCTCTATTATACAACTCATATATTTACTATGTGAACGATGTTGTTCGTGCACATTTCATCACCGAAGCAATGTTTCAATTATCGAAACGCGCTAGAATAGTAAAATCAATCTTCGTCGGAACTGTGTAACATTTTGAACAGCTTAATTAATTTATAGATGTTTTGAGTGAAAGTGGTAATAATTTAAGCTTACACTTGAGTTGCATGAACAATTCCCTTTTTTTAATGTGAAATTACACAGCAATAGCATTGTTGTAGCTTCAAGCTATAATGTTTTGATAAATTGTAATAAAACGCAATTGTATTTATGTAACTTATTTTATTATAATTAAATAATACTATGTATAAAAAGGAATATCAAAAATATAATATCAATAAATTATAAATTTAAAGGTAAATTGGGCCAATACACTGATTTTGTTGAATGAAAATCGTAGTTCAATTGAACGGCAACCTCCATTCCATTGATCTTAGATGCATTGTTTCCATACAAGTCTTTCATGTGTTTTATATGTTGTATCATTTTCTCCTCTTCGCGGGGTACATCAGCATCCCTATCGTCTCGCCATTTATTTTTGCATCTTCGTTTCTTCTGTCCTTCTTCTTCGTTCTTCCATTCTGGTTCCAGTTCTTCCTCGTGTTTCAACTCCTTACATTCATCTATTTGTCCCAAGTAGAGCTTCTTAATATGTTCATGCAACATACGATTTTCATATTCTAAGCTAATCGCTCTGGACTTCCAGTAGGCGGTTGCATGTTGGCCCTGCCATTGAGCGACCTCTGTGATGGTTTGTCCAAAATGCGGATTGCACTCCATGTCGGATATATCGATTACTTCTAAACTGGCGCGAGATATTCTACCAACACTCAACTCTCTCCGAAAACGCAAATTACTTCGTTTACGTCTCAGTCGGCGATTTTTACTACGTCTAAACTTGCGAATTTGCAACTTACTATATTTCTTCTCCACTGGTAAAATCACCTGGTCGCCATCCGCCATATTGAAGTCGACCATGTCAGGATTACCAATGTTTCTTTTTCCAAAAACAAATAAAAATATTAACAATTCAATATCAGTAAATATACATTAAGTAATAGTATAATATATTAAATATATCTAGAGGTATATAAATTTAATAGTATTGTATACTGTAACTTCTTAATCACCAATAGATGGCGCCTATTTATTTATACTATTGGTACAACTGGCTTAAGCGCAGTGTCAAATCAATTTCCTCGCTATCATCTCAGCTGAAGGCGAAATTCTTATTGGGAGGAAAAATGGCAGCCAAGGTATCAGGACTTGTTAAACGTAAGTAATTTTAAAAATGAAATTTTAATATGAAAAGCTGGTGATCGTTAATTGCAATTACCAAACTATTCAAAGAATTTACTCTATTGTACAAATTACGTAACCTAACCTGTATATTGGGTCAAAATGTCAAAAAATATAGGAAAAAGATTGAAAGATCATTACATAACTTCAAAATATATATCTTGTAGAGTTGTTGTCTGAGGGCAGACCAAAGGTGCAAACTTTCCTTAAATATGCGAAGGTTGAATTGACACCCCCCAGCCCAGGAGATATTCCACAAATCCGTGCTGGCATTGGTAAGTTTCTTATCAAATTTATTTGAAACTCAGTAAATACAGTATCTTCTTTTTGTAGCCAACATCATGAGGGGAGCTAAAACTGGCAAATGGAAGGAAATGCCAATCAGGGAAGCCTGGTTAAACACCTTGATCACTGTTGAGGTCCTCTGCTGGTTCTATGTTGGAGAATGTATTGGTAAACGCCACATTGTTGGATATGATGTTTAAATGATTCTTTATATTATATAAAGTAGAATGAATTAAAAATACTAAAGTACATTTTAAAAAGCTTTTATAGTATTATGTAAGAGACTCAAATAAAAAAACTAGGAACCCTATCAGCTTCTTCCATTTGATTCCAATTGGGAGAATCCTTTGCAACATTTAACCAATTAAAATCGTCTACGCTTAACCAGTTGTTTACATTACGATCCAAGCCAGCCCTTTCGAAATCCTCAGCAAGTTTATCGTATTCCAAATTGTATGGAGCCACATTGATGTGAGTACAGTCCTCCATGATAGCGCGACTAGTAACATGCAGATATATATTAACAGACTTAGAACTATGCAATCTTAACTGCTGGCAACTTATAACCAAGGTAGATTCGATACATCCATCAGCGAAAATAGAGGTGGAAACAGGTCCAGAATAAATCTTGCAATTCTTGATGTTTGATAAATGCAAAGTGGATGGTGTACCATAGATCTTAACTGTGCAATTTTCAAGATTTGCTAAAGCAACATCCTTCTTGAAAACTTCTTCTCGATTCAAATTGAGTTCCTGATCATTTAAGTCCTTGAAACCACAATCACCAACATCAATATCTACCTTGTCCAATTTAACAGGCTGCACCTGTGTCACATTGCTGGCTTTAACCACATCTGATCTCTTTTTGAAATTAAATCTCTTCTTAGGTAATAATTTATCTTCCAACTCCTTAACTTCATTACTTAAAGATGTGATGCTTTCTTGATAAACCTTAATATCATAAGTTCTAAGGAACAAATTATTTGAAGCAATGTATTTTTGCAATGTTAGTATATTATTAGAAATCTTATTAAAATGCTCTGCCAGTTTATCTTTTTGTGCTATTTGTGAGGATTGTTCTATTAGCTCCTTAATTTCGGATTTTTTCTCAGCAACTACTTTTTCAAAGTAATCAACTTTCTCGTTTTCCACTGACCCCTTTTCATTTTGCTTGGATTTCAATTTACGCTCAGTTTCACGTTTGTTTAAGAAATCCAACTTGTCCTGCATGGTTATTTCTGACATAGCTTCTTGAACTGATCCTTTGACATATAAACTGGTTCCTCTGATTCACTTGCTGATTGTATTATATTGACGAATCTCTGCTTCTCCTTAACACGCTCCACTGGGTTCTTCTCAAAGCCTGGGTAGTTCTACAAATGGATGACATTTTGTGTCAGTTGTCACAATCATATTGATTTTTATAAATGAATCACTTACTTTATATTGTGTTAAATCTTTATTAGAGCTTGGGTTGCAGAATGTTAGTAATGAGTAGCCAAGACCACCAAACCCAGCTAAATAAAGAACTGATTTAACAATGCGGTCCATTTACTTTCCTTGTACTTCCCAATAGCTGTTATCAATCGCGCGAATATTTGAAGTACTTATTTTTTCACCTAAGGTGTAGTATAATTCCAAAATTGGTGGATAATTCTCTCTCATGTAATATCGGAATTCTTAAAATAGATGCGACATTTGTTAGATTAAGTTAGGTTATGATATCGATTTATATTCGTACCTCGATCAGAGTTCAGTTTGTTCCAACCAAAATATGAGACTACAAATGCAGCTGTTTCAGCGAGAACTAATCCAACACCAACTTTTTTTAACAATTTGAATTTTTGTGGGCGAGCGGCTTTGTGCAACATTCTAGAACAGTTATGGCCAAAACCATATTATGAAATCACCAGAAAACACGTAGCCTTGATTCAATTCAATAGTAGTAAATTAAGTAGATAACCATAGTTACAATGATGTATTAGAAAATGCTATTATATTTATAATAAAATCATTTTTTTTTTCATAAAATCATTAATTGTTTATCTTGGTACAGGTATTACATATTCAACATACATTATCATTTCTATATAATTTAATTACAATTGAGAAAACAAAGTTCAAAAATTGCCTGTTTTTATGTCATAATTTCTACAAATATTTATATATAACAAAATAAAGTAACATATATATATTGTAATAACATAAATAATGAAATGAATTTGTCTAAAAGTTGACTTGTTGCCGGAAATGCGTTTGCAACTTGTTTGCTTTGGTTCCCAGTTTCATGCGATACTTGGAAATCAATCTCTTCATATGATGAATATCCCTGGCTCTCCTGAAAACAGAAATAAATTAACGTCTATTGCATACGAAAATCTTAAAATGAACGTACTTTGCAGCAACTTCTTGCTGTTCCGGCGTCCATCCCAATGCGCGATATGAGGCCAAAACCTTATGCAATTTGTTCGTATTCTTCCTTACAACAACAACCCTGTTTGGATCAATACTTTGCTTATAATATCTCATCAAACTTCTGTGTCCAATCACAGAACCAGAGGGCAAAACCAATTGGAATTCGTTTCCTTCCATCTCAGGAATTTCCACCTCCTGGTTAGAATCAACAGTTTCATCTTCCCCATCAGGATACGAAGTGGAATAATCATAAAAGTCTGTATATTCAGCCAAAGCTGCACCATCATGTATCATTTTAGTGTGACCTTTATCCAGCATATGCTTTCTGGTAGCTGCTGCTGTATAATAAGTCTTGCCTTTCTCATTGCACCACAAACAAATATAACCATGCTCAACCTTCTGTGCCAAATATTCAATGAGACCATTAATATCAGTGCAAAACTCTATATCAGGAATGAAGAATGTGTGTATTTCTGACATATGCTTCAAATTCTTCACCAAGTTTTTACTATGATGCAAACAGAATAAACAGTTTCTTACATCCACTACCATATCCTCATCCCATTCATCTGAATCAACTTCCTCAATATCCTCATCATCTTCTTCAACATCACTCTCAACATTAACTTCTTTTTTATCAACTTCCATATTATTTACTTTCACTACAGGCTCCACATAATTTTCAGCCAGATCTTTATGTTTTTTTGAAGATAAATGATTCTCATATGTTTTGAAATTGCTGAAAGTCTTACGACAGCACTTGCAATATTGCTTGGTGTCTTGCTGCTGCAATTTGTCACTAGCCTTTTGAGCTATAACCCTCCTCTGGAATTCTTCACTTGTTACAGGCGGCAAATCAGCGACTTTTCGCATAAGATTATATCGATGCCAATCTGTTTTGTAGTGCATCCTTTGGATTTCACTATCCTTGAAAGCCACACGACAACAAATACATGTGAAATCCATATCTAAAATAATGCAATATGATGCAACATGTTTAATTATTAATAATTTAGTACTTACTGTATTATTCTATTTATACGCACTTAGATTTTAACGCTATTTAATACAACAATCTTCAAAAACACGTGAAAATTAACAGTTTATGATGATAAAAAATTGGTAGACAACTTTACTGTTCACAATGTTACAAACTGAATAAAAAATAAATAATGTTTTAAATTATTATTATCATATCATATTCTAATATAAAATTATACTAAATTTATACAAATATATTGAAATTATTATTGTGCTAATGTTCTTTATTTATATATTTTATTAAGTAACAAGTAAAATGTGGATGTAAATAAAGTTGCCTATAATAGAAATTTGTGTACTATTTGAATGCGAATCACAGTCTCCAAGAAGAGGTGAAATATGAATCCAAAGCTAGAATTTTAAATGAATTAAAATGCAAATTGCGTGTTTGAAAACCCAGACGGTGTTAATTGTTTAAACGTTTATAAATGCTCGAGTCGTTAATTAAAAGGAAATAATTAGCGGGTTTGCACGATGCCCGATTATTAAAGAAGAAGAAAATGAAATGACTGCTTCATGGATACTACAACTCACGAATTGTCTGATGAACCTAACAAATAATAATATTTACAGCACTTAAGCAATTATGATTAAACGAGAAGAACGAGAAAGCAAATAAACAATAAGACGAACGGATGTGAGAAAAATCTGATTCCTTCAGGGACATTAATCAATAAATCCTTTCACCTGAGCAAAAAATAATTAAAATAAAATACTCTTATAAAATTTGAATAACAGATATGACTAGTAAATTATTTATGTTTGAAGTGAAGTTTCGGACATAACAAATAAGAATTAACAAAAAAAAAAAGGGATTTTTCCAATGCAATATAAAGTGTTGCGCAACGACACGTATGAGTGGTTCTTTTTTTTATTAAACAATTTGCCGCAGAAATGTTTATTTATAATCAATCTGTGGGAAATATCTTAAAGTAATAAACGATTGTTAGAATTACCTTTATTGCATGCCGCTACGAGATTATTTTATTGAAGACTATAAACGTTTAGAAGAAGCAACTTTGTATTTTTGTTTTAAATAATTATATTTAATTAGACGTAATAAATATTCAAAAAGTAAAGTTGAAAAATATCACATTTGTAAAATTCTTCCTATTCAATGTTTTCACAAAAACTCAAGAAAGTTCAAGTCCAGATTCATATTTAGATTCTAGAATCTTTCTTCGGAGAAATGGAAATCAAGATTATAAAATGATCCATGTTAAAAACTACACATCAAAATAGTTTAATAAAAATATCTAAAAATATTTTTTTAATAAAAATTCTATTCAATTCAAAGTTTCTGTTTGAAATTTGTCCTGTAAAAGAAAAATAATATTTCTTAAACCTTATATTAACAGTTTTGAATTATTTGTTGCAATTGATCTTATGTTGTTATGTATAACCGTTATTGGTTATATTATATTAACCTTTATTATTTTATTCATGTATCGGTGGCAATCGCAAGCCCGTCGGGATTTCGATATACTCGAGATTTCAAACGTCGAAATTTCGATAGACTTTCGGTTGTCGGGCTTGCGATATAGACCCGTACAAACTTAGTACAAACTTCACTACTAAATATTATACTCCCACTATGTTAATTCGCTACTATAAAATAGGATGTTTATATAATACAAAGTTAGCCCTAGTCCAAGTTTGTCGCTAATCGCTAATCCAAGATAGTTTAAGTCTTAGAGGAGAGTCCTCCTGAGTCCTAGTTAGATTCATAAAAATCCTAGTAACAAACCTAGCAACTGGAATCTAGACATAGAAGTTGTTAATAATCTTATAGTGAATGATAAAGTGTTCATTATCATAAAAACTCCAACCTCCACCTCTAGCATTCCTTAAAATCTCCACTAGTACACCACAACGATATAACTACGAGTTATTCCACAGTGTCCAGATATATTTGAATCCCAGGCAATCGACAATGCATATAAAAAATAACTTATTGTATTTCATTTGACATGACATTTTGGAAAATTCAAAATCCTTAAGTTCTAAGTTATAAAATTACATTTAACATTAACATTTTCTAATTAAGTTTGGCAATTCTCATAGTTATCAACAATATATTTTCATCAAGATAATAAACAAGACAACTAATATATTTTTAACGATATAAATCTAAATAACTCAATAAAAGATTAACTTGTTTTTCTAACATATGAAATTCAATCATCTCATTCAATTTAACTTGCCTGACATTATTATATTTGAATATGATTAATTCAGTTTTTAAATTTCTTTTGCAATTGTTTATTTTTGTTTACTTTTTGTGACTGTTGCATTACGAAACAGAATTTATTTTACTTTGTATTTTATTTTATTTTTTACATTGTAGATGAATCATCAATAGAATTTTTGTGCACCATTAATAATTTACATAAAAATATTTACCTTAGAATTTTAAATGGAAATGACTGTTATAGGTTCTGAATTACGTCCATTCAATAATAAAACAAAACAACAAAGTTGTATAATAAATGATTCATATTAATTGTAAATATCTACAGTTTTCACAGGTTGCATCAAAAAAGAAAACAAGGAATCCGAGTTAATTGCACGAGCATTTGTGTTTTATTCTGTAACGTGACTTGCGGTGCGAGCAAAATTGAAGAAGGTGTAACTAATATGGAAGGTGTATATGATCGCATCGAGAATTCCGCAGCAAGATGTAACGCACATAAAGAATAATTATTGGTAGATCGTGTGGTTATAAATAAAATGATATGTGTTTGGGTGAAAAGAGATTACACCGAATAGCAATGGCAATTCCGAAGGTCGTGCCGTTTCCTACTTCATAAATGCAGATATAATTATAACAATTACGCAAAGTAATCGAAATCGACTGTGTACAACACCCCGTTTCGATAGTGAATGTTTTTGTTTGCTTCTTCGTCTGCGGAATAAATCAAAACTTAATTACCACCACGTGTAAATTTTAATCTGAAGTACAATAACAATATTATAAAGTAAAATTATTTGCTGGTATTTCAGTGAAGATGAGAGATACTTATCGAAAAAATAAATTTCATCATTTTCACGTGTAAATATTTCTTACATGAACATGAGATATTTTTATTATAAAAATTGTTGTTCAATTATTCTTTTATAATAAAATTCGTTAATTATTGTTTTCTAAAATTGATTTATTTAGGCATTGTTTTTTTGGAATAACTTAGCAAAATTCATATTAATATTCAAAAGAAACCTGAGTATATTAAATATTAATTTTCATTTTTTTTTTCTACACAAAAATAGTTAATTCACCGACTTACGTAAAATCTATGATAAAGTGTGGTAAGTAAATATAAGTAATAAATATATTTTGAAATTTTTAAACTTCTCCCGACTTACGAACAATCCTTTAGAACGGAAATAGTTTGTAAGTCTGGGGATACCTGTACTTGAATAAAGCAATCTTTCCGTATATATACTGAACTAATTGAAATCGGACTAATCGAAGTCTTTAAAATCGAGACTTGTTTTTATTTTGCTCAATTAAAATTTACTTTGTTTTCAAATTTTCAATCCAGACTGGTATTGTCCAAATAAATATTTTCACTAAACTTCTTAATGGAAGAAAAATGAACAAAACACTAATTATAATAATATGTTCGAATGAGTTATTCGTTGATATGTTCGTTGATTTATTTATATGTAATTTGTTTTTATTCTGATTCAAGTCGCTAATAATATAATTATTATATAAGTATATATAATTTAAAATTGTAACTTCAAATTAATTATACATTTATTTGTATATAATCATAATTAAAATTTCTATTAAATCTTGATTTATGAATTATTATAAAAGATGACTGTTAATTACATAATTATGCTCAAGGTGATATATAAATTATACTCTTTGTTTAAAAATTTAATTTTATTCTTTGCGTAACTATTTTGAATATATTTGTATATAAAAATAAATCATTATTTCGGAAATTTTTTATAATTTTATTATTCGAATTATTTATAATAATTATTAAAGAAATAAAATAGTCGAGATTAAAAAAATCTTGACAAATGATAATGAAACAATTGTCCCATATTAATTAAACTAAAATATAAGTTCACTAATTTCAAGAGCTGACCAGCCTCAATCAGTTCAAGGTCTATGTCATGGTATGTTTGTTTCGGTTCAGTGTCTTGGCTAAAATGTTGGTTATAAATATTGTAATTAGAATACAATACCTTTATAACTTTTGCAACATCAACATTAAGTTTTAGTACTTCTGGTATTACAGAAATGTCATCAATTTGCGGATTAGTAGAATAGGTATATATCGATATTTTGCAAAATTCAACACTTTTCATATAGTCCTTTCTATAATCAGACTATATAAATTCTTATATATTCAATGATCAAAGGATATAGTAAATGTTCAGTATTCACAAACTGTCACATACGACGAAAAAGATCATGACAACTTAAGACGTGATATTGTTTTATTTTATACATTACAAACTCATTTCCTCATAAAAAACATTTGAGATTTTGATTATTTTTTTATTAATTAGGCTATTACTACTAAGGTTTTAAAGCAGATTTTCTTTGAACTGCAAGCCAATTGTTTTATAACATACAACTTTGGCATATGGTGTCATTTCGCTGTATCGCGACCTAATATTGGATAGTGACCCAGCTTGAGGAACACTGTTGTCAAGTCATACATTTCTAAAGTAAGTATAACGTTTGAGGCACTATGAATAGCTTTTTTTATATATAATAGTTATTTTGTTATATTATACATTTATATTTATTTTCCTATCTATCTATTAAATGTTGATGAAGAATAGATTGTAAATAATAAAAGTCCATAGTCTTGTCAACAAACAGAAAGTGCAAATTGAAGATGATAAGAATTCTAAATCAGTGTTTTGAATATTATTTTTTTATTATCTGCTTGATCTCTTCGCAATTGATTGTATTCCAATATATTTTAACCTCGTCTATCGATTGACATGCCATGATTGTTAAACAAGAAGTCAGAAGGATTCGGCCTCATCCAAGTCCGTACATTTTTTCTTAAATAAATGTATCCTATTTTATATTCATAGATACATGAACAAATGTTATTAATTAGGATATTATTTTTGTTTTTTAAGTATTAAATCAACATTTATTTTAAATTTTATAATTATTACCTAAAAATAATAAAACTGTTATTAAAAAAAAACATGAAAATTAGATCGATTCAATAGATCTAATTTTCATGTTTTTTTTTTAATAACAGTTTTATTGATGTTGCTATAATATTTTGCTATTAATTCGATTTGAAAATTTAAAGTGTTCAAGTGTTTTTATTACTTCAATAATACATATTTAAATGAAAATAAGAAAATTAATTGAAAAATAGCCTAACTGTAATGTATTTATATCTATAGAAACGAACAACAATCAATGTCCAAATTCCAAGTCGCATCACCGGACTAGTTAAGGATCTAAATTCATATAAAAATAAACTGTATAAAAGAATTCCATTTATACGAAAGCAAATAATTAGGTACACATTACAATGGATAATACATTCCAAAATGTCGTATAGTGAAACAATTTTCCCCATATAAACTAATGTAATATACGATAATGCGTTCCATTTTGCGACTCAGTTTTCTTACAAAATATTTTGCTTGTTAAGCCAAATGCTCGTTATGCGAGGTTCCACTGTATTTTTATTCAATTAATATTTCATTATTTTTCATGGACTAATAACATTTTCAAATAAAATAATATAAGTTTAATATTCTTTGTTCATAAATATTATTATTATTAGATATCCCGGAAGTAGTTATACTTGGTCAAATATATTAGTAAGTGAATAGAAATTAGTGATGAAAATTAATGAATAATTAATTAATATCAACAATTATTGATTGCAATAATTAACATATTTCACATTACTTCTTGTTGCAATTATTTTAAAGTGCATAATTAATGTAAGAGATGTTTTTTTCTAGTCAATAATAAACGATTAATAATCTAAGCGAATATTAACTTTGGCATTTATATCATTTTACATGCATGTTTCCCATGATCATTCCAATTGGGTCATAAAAATATCTTATAACAAAACGTTTGCTTATTAATAATATATAAGTTATCTTCATTTGGAATTAATTCATTGTTCTATTTTTTTTTATTTGAGGAATTCCGAATTCATTAAATATGTATGACATGTGCATAAATTAATTTATGTTTTTTTTGTTGTTGTATTCTTTTGATTTGGCACAAATTTGCTTTGAGTAAAAAACCCAAACACTTCTTCGTCTCGGATTTTTCTGTGCGCTTCGTATTCGCATTCCTTCATCTAATCAAAACGACGGCCGCCCCCACCAATGAAGAGCAGCTCCGTATATAAATGTAAATTCGTTTGCGGCATTTTGGAAGTTTGCAAAAAGACATCGTCGATTCCTCAAGAGACATGTCTGTCTTTAAATATTACGTTTTCGTGATTACAATCATTGATGTCTGCTGGGTCGTTCACACGTTAAGGAATCCTTATTGCTCGATGCCATGCAGATTCGGGACAGACAGGAGTTACATTCACACGGTCTGCGAAAGGGACAATAAAGTATAGTTTTGAATAAGCACATATTCCAAGTTTTATTTGATGGGATTGATTCCAGAAATGCGGACCTGCTAATAAATGCGGCCCAGATTTTCGCGAAATTCCGATGAACGATGAGCTTAGGCAGTACGCTTTAGATCTGCATAACCAGTGGAGGAACAAGGTGGCTTCGGGGGAAGAGAAAAGAAGCGGCGGACAGCCTCCGGCCAAAAAGATGATGACATTGGTAAAGTTAGATTATATATACTTTTATACAATTCTACTACCAAATAGGAATGCCACAAAACTTGTTTACATCCTGATTGGAGCAAACCGACGCAAAAAAAATATTGATGACAAGCTCAAAAGTATTACATCGCATGACCCTAATTGTAGCTGTTTTCTTTTATTCTTGTTTATAGAAATACAGCAAAGAGTTGGAATTCATCGCGCAATGTTGGGCCAATGCATGTAACGGGGATCCTCTAAATCACGATATTTGCAGATCGACGAGTAAGTAAACATTCATAATTGTTATATTTATTACTTGAAACAATAATTAGTAACACATGTACATATTACTTTACATACAAATAATATGGATATTCAATATAATGCACTGTTATTTTTTTAATTAAACGATCGAGAAGTAAGTTTACTTTCATAATTATTATACAGTGGAACCTCGCTTAACAAGCACCTCGCATAACGAGCATTTCACTTAACGAGTAAATTGAATTGTAAGAAAAATTACTCGCTTAACGAGCGACGTTTCGCATAACGAGTGACGATGAGAATAGAAGTCCCGGATTATGCGCCTGCTCCATCATTTTTAAAACTCGTTAAGCGAGGTTCTACTGCATTTATTTTTTGAAACTATAATTAGTAATACCGAAAATATGCATACAATTTATATATGCAACTCGACGGATTAGAAAAGCATTTCATAAACAATTAGTTTATTTAACACATTTCTTCAATGTTTTCGTATTTCGTCAATAATTGTTATATAATTATTACTTCAAACAACATCTGGTAATACCGAAAATATACATATAGTTTATAAAACTCAACAGATAAAGAAATTATTTTATAAAAATTAAACTTCTTACTTACAAATTTTCTTCTAATTATATTTTAAATTAACGGTAAATCGATGAGTAACTTGACATTCACAACTACTATATTTATTATTAGAAACAACAATTAGTAATACAACAAATATCCATTAAATTTACATACGTAACCCGACTGATAAAGAAAGCATTTCATAAACAACAAACTTTCCTAACAAATTAAATCCATTCGTTCGTATTTTAAAGTAACGCAGGAAAAGATTATTAATAATGATAGAGATTACAGAGAAGGCAATAAATATTGAAGCTGTGCATAATTACGCAACCTGTAATTAGTTTACAACAATACATAATAAGCACTACTGTTACTTTTGAATAATAAATTGAATATTTAATATTTCTTAAATACACCTTTGCCTGTTGATGTATAATTTTAATGTTGGAGGACATTGAAAATTATTATTTAGCAGATTTACAATGCGGAAGGACGTAAACTTATTTAGAACATAAATCTTCTTCGCTTTATGGAAGATGAATCACTTTCGGGAAGATCCGTTAAGTTCGATGCTTTTGACCTTCAAACGTTTGAGGTCACAGCTTCTTTTTTTTATAAATCTCAAATTGTTTGAATTTACTCTATTTACATGAAAATTGTGTCAGTATCATTTGAGCAATACCTCATATTGTACGGTTAATCGGTACAGCCAATATTCCGAACTCTTTGAAAGAGGATTAATCGAGGAACCAAATACATGCATAAAATGAGCTTGCATTGAAATTTTCAAACCGGACTATAGTAAATCCGGACTGATCGAAGCGCTGTATTCTTATATATTTTTGTATACATGTATTGTTAGTATTATTTTCATTATAAAATTTAAATTTGAAAGTCCATACTAAATTACAAAAATTATTAAACGAAGTTTTTACATTACCATTTACCTACTTTTATATTTATTTCAAGAATACTCAATAATTCATCAATTACATAATGATTCCAAGATTAATTTATAGGATTGTGGTATAATGTATTTTAGTTAGTATATTAATATTAATTTAGTTGTTTTATTTCATTTTAACTTGGTGAAAGTATTGATGTACAAAGGTCTAAGACAGATCATATTTTATGTTGAAAATCCTTTTTTGGTGAAAATTATAGAAAATATGAAATAACGATATTAAATAACTGTTATTTTTATTATACTTTTTCGGTATCGATTACAACAAGTATTGTTCTTCCTTGAAAAAAACAACAAAGATGAATTGAAAAATATTCAAAGTATTTGCATTTATATGGACTGGAAATTTTGGTGAAAAAATATATAAATAATAACTAAAGTAACTGTATAATGAAAAGTTTGAAATGTAAATATATTAAAATTTTATCAGAATTCATTGAATTAATTGAATATAAGTTTTTAAAAACATATATATTTTTCTCTATTAATATTATTGGTTCTCTTTTAATTATGCGTATTGTAATGTAACTTAAATTTCTTCTAAAAGGAATTATTTAAGTTCAAAATGATATCCGGGACGTTATTAACTCTTTTTCCAAGGTAAACAATTTGAAAGATCAAACATGCATTTCTGCAGTATGAAATCCAAAATAATTACATAAGTCTTCAGAATTAACACTAAATATATTAAATCAACGTATGTTTAGTATTTAAATTAAAATATGTTTACATTCAATTTCAAAACATATTATTAAATAAAATTAAAACGAAAGGATGGAAAGTTATTAATGTATTTATTTAATGGTTGTTGCAATTTGGTTATAAAAATGATTATTGAAACAGTAGTTCAACAATAATTATATAAAGAGTAACAATCATTAATCATTAATAGACTTCTTGAATTATTTGTTATGACTGGAAGTTAATAATAACAATCAACTTTTTGCTTATAACTGAAAATGTAGTGGAAAAAAGCTTTCCATTCATAACAAACACCTTTTGTTTGTTGTTACTATGATTGTGCATAATTTAACACATATTTTTTACACTTTATAAACAATTACAATTGAATTTAATGAGTATTAATGATGCATTTATTCTATTGTATGTGTAGATATTTTTATTTTGATTTGTTACAGAAAACTATGAACACGTCGGCCAAAATTTGGGATTCATCAACAGTACTCATGACAATATAAATGTGAAGGAGTCATTACACGATCTTATAGAATATTGGTATGATGAAGTTACGATTTTCAAGAAGGAATGGGTTCGAGAAACGCAAGACAGGTATGTTGTGATTATTTTACAGTTCTCATGTGTTTGATTTAACTTATATTTTTAGGGGTCCTATTAAAGTTGGTCATTATACTCAGATGACTTGGGCAGACACTGACGCCTTGGGCTGTGCAATGAGTTATTACACCACAGACAACCCATTCTCAGATGAAAGGAAACCAAATATTACAGAACACGGAAAATTCTATGATATAATCTGGGTGCAACCTGAAGTGAATAAGAAGTGGCACCATTTGCTCTTAGTTTGCAACTACTCCCCAGGTGGTAATTACATAGGTCTTCCACTTTATGATATTGGAAGTCCATGCAGCGGTTGTCCGAAGCACAAACCTTGCGGCTACACTAAATACAAATCGCTGTGCGGAAAAGATCTGAAAGTCGCCAACTCGAGTGACCGTTTCGTTCCGTTCTTTAGGTTTTAACTCAGCACGATTATTTATAAAATACGCTTTATTTAAACAATTATATCAAAAAAAAATAGTATTACAATCACAAATTCGTTTAAATAGTCTAACAATATTCGCAAGAATCAAATGGGTAAATTAAATTGTAGTTTGAGAGATTTCAAGAGGAAGTGAATTGTCCTGAAGGCTTTGTTTGGTCTCAAGCGTTGTTTAAGCAGGTAGAAGCAACTGCAACGGAATATCACAAATATCAAGATGAGAGCGAATAAATCCAGCCAGTAAATCCCGTGAGACAGTCCCATGAATTTGGCGAATTCGTCCAAATCACGAAATTTGCAGATAATTTCGTCCTCCGGACACGGTAAAATCGCCCTGTTCTTCATCATCGTTGTGGTTATTCCGTGCAAGGAGTATCGTAAAAAGCTGAAGTGCATAGCAATTTTCAAGATGATCGGTATCGGCGTTTCGTCTTCATAACCCATTCCGTATACGGCGAGGAGCATCAAAGGAACTGCCAATACCGGTCCAAGAAACATTCCGTTCTATAAAACAATGGAACATAGTATTATTTATAAGTGAATCAGCTTCGTTTTACTTACCAAAATGTTGAATGTGGAGGAAATCAGCAAGCCCATACTTTCGGAGATTAAAGCCGTCATCATGCAGACGGCGTAAAACTGAATTATCCTGTACCATTCAAAGGGTTGATCGGTGAGGAAATAGACTAGACTTACGTAGATCACACCGAGGATCAGCGTAATGGGAATTGTGGATAGTGTCAAAGCGAAGAAGTATGGGACCAAGCGATACCACTTATTGAAAAATTCTCGCTTCAATAACTTAATTTCAACTGGAACTGAAGGAAACATTTCAATCATATTTAAATCATATTGACAAATTAAGTACTTACATGAGAGAAGAACTGGCATCATGGGAATGTATAGAAATTTTATGATGCATGTGTAGTAAAACCCAAAATTGAAAATCGTTTTGGACCCATCTTGTCCCATCCCCAAGAATATATTACCTATCAGTAATCCTATGGCTAAAGTTACCACGAATCGTAGCAATAAATATGTCTGTAAATTAAAAAAAATATATACAAAACCAACAAAAATATAACCAAAATTTAATACCTTATCCCTATACATCTGTAACCACATCCTAAATAAAATAATTTTAAACTGTGCCAATGATGAGGCATTCTCCGATTGTATAGTTTCTTCACTGACATATCTTTCTTTGGATTTGATCTGTTCATCCAGTATATTCCTCTTGTAATAACTATTGCATTGACCATTCTCCACTTGCGACACCAAAATGTCTTGGTAGTCACCATAATCCCCGCTGCATACTTCAATAACTAAAACAGCATTAATTATGTTACACTTTTATTATATTGATAAGTAATATTTACTGAAATCTGCGGGGTTGTAGTGCTTCGGGCAAGGCAATCCTACGTTATCCAAATAACCCACAACTTCAGGTCCATAACCTTGATAAACACAATGTCCATCTGCTAAGATGTACACATTATCGAAGGTTGAAAATATCTTTGCACTGGGCGTGTGGATTGAACAAATTATCGTCCGTCCACCTTCCGCTAAAGACTTCAACAACTGTATACATTGACTACTGGAAAGGTCGTCCAATCCTCTAAAACAGAAATTAAACACACAGTTCAATAACAGTGAAATAAACAAATTTTATTATTGCTCCAAATGATGATTATTTATGAGATTCTCTGAAAAATAATGAATTTAAATTATTGTTAATTTACTATAAGTCATTTGAAAACTACAATTTTAAATGTTTTCTGAATGAAACTATAAATAGACATTAATTTATTATTCGTTGACAAGTTATATTCTCAATTTATTACAACAATAATTCAAATATCCAAATCAAAAACAAAGTGACATACAATAATTTAATTATACTAATGTTAGCAAATCTGAAAATTTAGGCTATATAATTTATTATATAATTACCAAAACAGTTAATGTGACGCACTTGAATACTAAATCAATGGAATTTCGGTTAAGTGGTCCTTCAAAAACCAGTCATTATAGACAAAAAGTGTTGAAACTGGAAGAACTTTCTACAGATACTAAAAGTATCTAATCTGAAGTAGAATCCGCATTAAAAACAAATAAAAATTATTTCAGTATAATTGATTATTATTGAATAATGCATATGAATATTTAATCAATATAAATATTGAGATTTATAGTAATTATTCGGAAACTAATAAATCTTATGTAAAATACGTATGAACAATTATAGAATTTGTTGAATTGGTTTACACTTTGATTACTATTACATTTATAGGTCAAGTAGTATTCATATTTAGTTATGAAAAGTGTAAAACGAAAATACAAGATAACAGTTATTATGTTATGGCTATATTACGTATGAGGAAGAGATAATTACGTTCAGAGATAGGAAACTGTTGAGTTATAATAAACAGTGTATATATATTAAAAACAGACAATTCTGAAATAATCTCATAAGTACAAATGAAATGTAGGAAATGGCGATATGAATAGAATGTTCGAGGAATTCATTAAAATAGACAACCATGGGAAATGCATTTAACAAAGAGTGGTTCTCAAGAAGGAAAATAAGAGGACTAAATATGAGAAAGAGGCGGAAGAGTACGTTACGTGACTGAAATGGAAAGGCATCTGCATAAAGATAGATCAGAAATTCTATATATTTGCAAATGAAATATTTTAACCATACAAACATATAATAGATAATTTGCTATATTTTCATTTCATTGATTTCGAAGAAAATTCATTTTTAAATGTAAATAAGTAAAACATTGCAAAATTAATTGAAATACTTATTTAATTGCTCTTTGAATGCAGATATTTATTACTATAATTAAATTATGTTATGTGTTCAATAGTTTTGAATTTTTTTTTCTCCTATAAATAACTCGAAACGTAAACTATGTACCGTCATTAAATAATACTCGGATAATTGAGCAAATAAGCAAATTCATAACTTGGTAATTAGTTATAATCTGATGACTGTGACTAAATGCATTGGTCAAGGTCAAAGTATTTTACGATGTCTCGTATTAATCAATCATTGAATAAATTGGAGACTATTTTTATAGGTATCTGATCATGTAATAAATATACAAAGAATATGACTATAGAGATAGAAAAAGTGAATTAATTGTTTCAATTTTCGTAATGATCATTAAATTTCAATCAAACTATATACAGTAATACCTTACTTAGTACGACTTTGATTAGTCTGGATTCACTAAAATATAAAAAAATATTTTTATACAAAAATTATCGTTTTCTTACACAGCCATGTCTTTTTTTGCGGTTTTTAAGTTTCAACAACATAATTGATTTTAATTTTTATCTAATCTAATTATGTAATTATTATGTAATAGCTTAAATTATGTATTTATTTGTAGAAAGTCAAAAGCATTATAAAACATATATTTAGCCAATGTATACTATTATGTGAATAAAAAAGTAATCTAGCAGTGTGTTGTTTTTGAAAACTTCATAAATTATCGATACATCATATTTATGACTAAGAATGAAAAAACTACGCCGCAAAATGCAGAAATAATATTTACTAGTGTAAATTATTTCTCAATAAACATAATCTTATTAAATGAACATCGCAATTCCTTGAAAATTCTCGCAGTTTGAAAATAGCAAACAATAGTTATCATTATATTTTCTTCCGCGTATTATTTAATCACACACTTTTTTTATTATGGACAAATGCATTAAGTTCTGTTGGGTTTTGGGGAAAAAAAGTGGCAAGTCAAATATTGAATTCAATATTGACAACGGTAAATTTTGTTAATTTATCCTTGAAATTATAAGAGAGGAAAAAATGGGTATGTGTAATGAACGATTTTGCATATTTGCATATTAATTGTAAATAATTTGAATAAGAAATGAATCGTTCTTTGCAATATTCTTTAACGAGGTTGTCTCTAGTAGTTATGATTTTAGTGTTAATTTCTAGGAGAAGATTAATTGCATACATTTTTGTTATTTAATGGAAATTTCATATCCGTATTACGTTGATTCATTGCATTTATTTTTTAATACAAAACAACAATGTTAATAAACTATAGTAACCTGGGATGAAGTTTCTTTCGATTGCATAAATGACCTCATTTGTGTAATTGAAAGTAACGAAAGCGCGAGAAATACATCATGAGTAAATAATAATATTAGATAGAAATATTGGCAAATAATTTATTATTAGCAATTTTAATTTATGTGAATCCAGAAGTTAGAAATTTACTAACAACAAAATTAGAGCATATAGTATAAACCAGTGATTCTCAAAGTGGGGGGTTGTAAAAAAAAATGATGACACACAGGTCCTTTATATTTTTATAAGTGTATAAGAAAAATTAGATTATATAGTATAAAGAAGTGATTCAAGAAAAAAATATGACAACGGGGGTCGCCGTCCAAAAAGTTTGAGAATCTCTGCTATAAATTATATGAAAAATGATACAAAGAAGTAATAATTTAAAAAAACTGATATTTATGTAATTATTTATGAAGGTGATAAAGAATTAAGTACTTTTCATGTATCATAAAATCTGTACTTATATTTTTTTTAAAGAAAAAAAAAACTATTATAACTACAATAAATGAATCAGGTTTTAGCATTAAACATACTGCAGACACGTATGATAGTCTCAACAATATTTTGTGACATAGTAGAACTAATACATTTCATTCAAAATCATTTGAAAACTACAGAAAATTATAAATAATATGAATGAATATACCAACTTTCTGTAACGAATGTTTTTCTTATATATAAACCAGTTTAAAGTATAATTTAAAATTTATAAACTATTTTAATTGTAAATATATTCAATATACTGTTTTCGTGAAAGAAAACGTATTCTCATTAATTACTTTTAGTGTGTGGAGTCTATAACCAGTTTCATGTGACTGAGTCTCAAGAGTAGAACGAGGAAGTTTCGTTCTTCGTTATTCATCATTCCGAACAAAAGCAATTACATTCTGAAATTGAGTTACACTCCTCCGCCGACTCTTTGTTTAATGTTTATTGCTCATTACAAACTGGATTATAATGCATTTTTTTTTGGTGACTTAATCATTCTAGCAAAACCAACAACAAGATACAGGAAGCTTTATAATGTATTCCAGTTTCAAAGAAAAATAAACTTACGTAGTTGGCTCATCTAAGAAAATAACTGGCGGATTGTTTAGAAGCTCCAAAGCTATTGATAAACGTTTCTGTTCACCGCCTGAGAGTAAATTTGTGATGGTATTTTTGGTTTTTGTGAGTCTCAATGTGTCCAAGATATCGTCGATCTGAAAATAAAAATATACATCAAGTAAATTAAATGTGTTGTTTTAAAAAAAAAACTTATATTTGAATATAAATTGTTGTTTGTTGTTATTTTTAAATAAATTTAAACAATTCGTAAACAGATTTTAAAATGTTTATACTGGAATTAATATATAAACATTATTTATTTAATTAATTAATTAATTAATTAAACATAATATTTTGACTTAAAATTCCTCCGAATAGAAGCACATTGAAAGAAATCAAAATTGAAAGTTATTTTTTTAATAATTGCAGAAATCAATCAAAATAATTTAGTTGAGAACGAGCAGTGAGAGAGATACAAATATTCTTCAGAAAATATTGTATCTAGAATAAGAAAATTTTGAACAAGTAGACAAGTTATGTATTAAAAATTATATCTTATTTATTGCTTTTGAAAAGGATATTCAATACAAATGTTTAAATTATATTTTTTTTACTGATTTTAGATGCTTTAGTTTTATCATTTGATTTTGTATGCTAATTTTATTTTGTAAATTTTTTATTTTAAAAATAAATAAATAAATAAATAAATAAACTGTTTAATATTTTGCAAATTTTGTTTAAGTTATTAGTAGTTATAGAAATAATAGTTTCTTATTTTATATTTTTGTTGTTGAAAAGTTGAAAAAATAGAAAAATTTATATTTTTGTAGTAATTAAATTTTATTGTTTGTTTTGTAGTAATTAAATTTTGAAAATTTGCGGTTAAATTCTTATTTATTTAATGTACCTACTGCTAATTGTTTTTCTTCGGATGTTATGTCTTTGGCGAGTTTGAGATCTGCAGCGATGGTCATGATTTCTTGGACGGTGAGCAGCGGTTGCAGCGCATCCTGCTGCATTATGTATCGAGATATCTTCCGGAAGTTGCGTACATTGCGCGGCTCTCCGTTCACCAGAACGTTTCCCGTGGAACCGGATAATCTGGAAAAGAGACGAGAGACAAAATAACATAAAAGGCCATGCAACGTACAAAAGGCAAGAGATCATCGTTAGTAAAATGCTTATACGTAATGGATGGACAGCTTTTGAAACCTCATGGCTTTCTCTATTTGCAATTAAAAATCATTTTGAGGTTGGTGGCTTATTGTTTGGTGGGATCCTGGAAGTACCACAACTACAGACGTTGAGAATATGCGGAAATATTGATGTTGCAATTTGCATTCGATCGATTATGCAAGATTGTTGAGCCGATGGCGTGTCGACAGTTGCATGTTCTTCGCACATCGAATATAGCTACTATGCTACTGCCTTTTCTAAAAACTAGGTTAATAAAGTCCGTTCAACTCTGAACGCACATCCAGGCGTCGCGACGCGTTCCGATTTTCATAATAAATACACATTTAAATATAAAAATATGTGTAATGTTTACATTTATCATATTTTATCTTTTTAATAACTAGTTTTTAATTATTCGCAAATAAATGATTGACCTTGCCTTAAAATATAAACAACATTAGTCATATGTTTTGATTAAACAATGTCTATTTGTATTATAAAAAATACATTAATTTTATATCTAACTTTATCAATTAAAAATAGAATAGAATGGTAATCTCGATGAATAAATTAACATTTTCTAAGTAAAATTTGAAAGCATATAATAATTTATAGTTCTTCTGTAAGACTAGTTTATAAACAAATTATAAAATATGGAAAATGTTATCGATTATTTTTTTTTGCTTAGATTGTGTACAAAATCCAAAATATTAAACTGACAATTAAAACTAATTTATTATTTTTATATTAGGTTAGGTTGTTTTTGTTGTATATAATTGAGGTTAAATCAGAACCACACAGTGGTTTCCAAACTTGATATTAGTACGCCTTCCTTAACAATATTTAATCATTTTGGCCCCTGTCCAGTACATTTCATAAAATAGATAAAACTTTAGCAGTCATTTGGAAAATTGCTCAATGTGACTTATATTCGCGCCTTCCCTTGGAGTAGTCCGCGCTTCCCAGTTTGGAAAACGCTGGTTTAACGTATTTAGTTTGCCTTACGTTGATAAAGCTGATTTTAATTGTTTTAATTGTATAAATAATATTAAGTTAGTTCAAATTTGATTAGGCTTCTCTTTATAATATAACCTATAAGTGTTAAATTACCTTGACATTATATTTTTTTTATAGATTGTTTATTATTGTATGTTATAAAGTAATAAAAATATAAATTTTGTTTTCCTCAAACAAATAATTTAAATTAATAAAAGTGTATTAATTGAAACTATTACTTTCAATGTGCAATAATGTGTGATTTGAACACAACCTACTTAACACGAATAGTTTCATTTCTGTTCTTTTTATATTCACTTTCCAATGCTATTTTCCCAATAAAAGCGTATAGTAAATGGCATCAAAACACCAGCAAACTTCGATATTTATCGGCAATTATACCTTAAATACTATACAAATATTTGGATGAGTGTGTTTAATGAAACATCTGTATTTTGTCTGTCACATCTACATTATTATTACCAAAACACTCTTAACATCCAACAGGAAATATAATTTATAATTACCGAATAATAAACAAGATTTTTTTATTATCTGACCTTCTTAAATGTACATAATGATATTTAAACGAACATAATGATATTCAAACTATTTTTCTACGCATAGAACCAGTAATTTCAATTAACATTAAGATGTTAGCATTCAAAGTATAGGACTTACGAACTCCAGGACTTACGAACAAAATTCTAAAAGCTCTAACTTGTTACAAGGAAATATATAGTGACAAAAAAATGAAGAGTCCAAACAAAAATTGATAATTTCTTTAATAAAATATAATATTTTTTAAAGATGTGCTATCTGTTTTGTTGCATTTCTTTCTTTTATCATTTTTTATTAACTATTTGTGATTTCTACATTGAAAAGTATTTGTAAGTAAATATTTTGTTTATTTTAATCTATTCTTTCAAATTTATGTAGTCAGTAATACGGAATTTAATTATATATGTTAAATAAAAACTATGATAAAGTGTGGTAAGATAAGTATATTTTGAAATATTTAAAATTAACCCGGCTTACGAACAACCCTTTGGAACGGAACTAGTTCCGCCAATATTTCGGACAGTTTAAAACCAGACTAATCGAGAAATTAAATATTACAAAAAAATAAATAAACCGGAGAAAAAGTGACTTGTATGTGTACTAATTGTTTAGAATTTATTTTTATTTTGCTCAAATAAATTTTTGTTTCCTTGTGAATCCGGATTTCTGATGTTAATCATTTGCGTGTATTAAACCAGTTTTATTTCACTGCATAATTATATGCAATGTGCTTTTAACACTGGATTGCTTTTTATGATTCCAGATGACGTGCGAAAATGAAAACGTAAACTTTAAATACTAAAGATATTGAGGGCAGAAAAACTTGGTCTATATCTCTTTGGATCTTTCAAGATTTGTAAATAATTTATTTCTTGAAATTGAAAAACTAGCATTTAAAAAGAAATATTTTATACAACTTGTAAAACAATTATTAATTCATTCACGTACTATCTACCATATAGAGAAACTGACTGAAACATACATATAAAAAAAATATTTGTATTATAAATTCCAAACACGTTATATTTACAAAGCTCATTTCATGAAATGTGTTTCCGAATGACAGATATTTATATGCAATATTTTGTTTATAATCAAAATTACTTGAATGAAATTTAATGAATTCAAAGTTTCGAGTTGAGAAACTTTATTAAATATTTTATACTTTGACTTTTGGTCTAAATATAATTGAGAAAAACAATTTAATCAAAACGTTACATAAATTAATTTATTAGACAAATTATAAAGAAAGGAATTTACTATTTTAAAATAAAAACCAAAGAAAATAAAATATGTTACTGTAATTAAATCTTAATTAAGCACTAGCTTCAAACAACAATTTATGGACACATTGATATTCGCCATTTCTTACAGCTTGAAGTGCATGAGAATAATTGGAGTATGTTTTTATAAAGAAAACTAATTTATATTCCTGAATCATTCCAAGTAATTGCATATCCAATTATGTTTTTAGCGGCGACATTATATTGGGAATACCTGTCGTAAAATGTTGATAATTTTTATAGACTAAATTGTTTTTAACCTATTTAATTGGATATGAGATGTTTCAACGTATACATTCATTCAATAGTCCATAGTTATTCAGGACGTTAATTTTTAAATGTAATTGTTGCCATTACTTACTTAGTAAAAAAATCAACACGAGCGAAAAAGCTGTTGAAAAATGACGGTAATTACTGAAATTGGAAACGCGATTATATAACGCCGCGTGTTGCGTGCGTGCATATGTAATTGGCTATTGGAAAACGTAAATAAACAAAATTATCTGAAAGTGTTTAATACTTGAAATAAATTAAAAACTATGAAAGGTTATTAACAACGCATTTTTAGTAACTAGATAAATGACGAACATTTATCGTTACTTTCTGGATGAAAGTTTAACAGTAGAATGAAGGTACTTTACGGGACAAAACAAACGGGCATGGAATTCGCTGCATCATCAATAATGATTTTTTTTTAAATTAATTTGAATAAATAATGTCACGTAATTGGAAATAACATTGATCACCTGATAAATAATAATAAGTCATATAAATGACAAGTTAAAATATCCATTATTTATAAGTAGTTTAACCCGTAAGTACTACACAGATGTAGTAGAACGTATTTCGGATCAAAGTGACCTGTCTATAGTAAATACGTTCTTGAAATATCATCAACAATTGGAATTTAAAGTGAAATAACTTTGGTTCTGTATGCACCACAAGTAATGAATGATAATACAAAACAAAACTGATATCATATATTTCTACAATAAGACTAAAGCAGGTTTAGATGCACTAAAATTCCTGCTCCAAAGAAAGAAAGAAATAGGTGTTTTTGTTCAAGTATGAGTGACTAGAAAACAGCAACGTTTTGTGACATATTCGAAAGATCAATTTGTTCTACTTGTTCAAAAAAAATTGGCCAATCTATTTTGAGCAATAAAATCAGTTTAAATGATGTTGAATTGATTAAATAATAATAATTAATCTGTATTTTTTGTAAAAATTAATAATTTGTTGTATTTTTTAATCGATTTAATTAATTTTAATAATATTTAATAAACGGGTCATTTTGACCCATAGGTAGTACTTGTGTTTCATTTATGTGTCCATAGTGGTTACATTTTAATATTACATCAAATAACGGAATGATTATTACAATATTTCAAACATTAATTAAAAGCTTACAGTCAAAATCTAGAAAATAATACGTTTTGATCCTATTGCATAATATAATATACTATAGAAGTAAATAACTTTACTAATTTTACATTACAGATACTTTTCGACTTTCCATAAAATCAATATTAATAATTGTACTGTCGCATAGTGCGGATTCAATCAGTCCGGATTTATTATAGTCCGGTTATAAAAATTAAAAATTTTAATTGAGAAAAATAAATTTAAAAAAATTAATAAACAATTATGTTTTTTTCTAAATAAATGATCATTTTTTCTCTTTATACAGTCTAGTCCATTTTTCTGCAGTTTATTTTTAAAGTTATCCATTATTCTGGTTTCCGATTAGTAAAAAATAATATGTCAAGATTCTCTTTTGTTGAGAAGATTATAAGTCAAAAAATTATGGTACAACAATTGCTTCCAATAAAATTTCATAAAGTAGTCATACCTGTACGTTGCCAGAATATTTAGAAGTGTGCTTTTTCCAGCACCAGATGGACCCATTATGGCGTGCAGTTGTCCGGCCTTGAAACTGCCACTGATACATTTCAAAATTCTCTTTTCATCTGCAAAATAAAAAAGGAAATAAATTAGAATAGAAGCAACAAAAATCTTTAGTATGATAAAAAAAAAGAAGTTGCTAGCAAGTTAAAATTGATTTCTTATTTGCAAAACTACATGCATAATAATTAATTGAAAACGAACGATAATTACTTCCGCAATTATAGACCAGATATTTATAGACCAACGAAAATTATATATTAAATCATATAATCGGTTCTCTATAAATATGAAAGGAACAAAAAGAAAACAAGAAGTTTGCGTAAATGTCAAGAGTTTTGCAAATACTTTTTTAATTAATGGTTTTTTTTAAGTCGAAATAATTTTTAAATGCTAACAAGCATGTAATGAAGTAGTTTTTTGTATTATATTTATATGTATAGTGTGAATTTCAGATAATCAAATAAATATCCGCCAATATCCCGGACTAAGCGACTAATGTAAGAATAAACAGCACAAAAGTATCCGACTGAAAAAATAAAAGATCATTAATGTATGTAAAAAATAATATTCTGTATATTTGTCACTACACTGACTCCGGACTAATTGAAGCCGCACTATGCAAGGTACTGCTGTACTTAGACTACTGTTTTTTTTTATATAAATGAATATTATTAAAAGATATTAATAATTTTTGCATGAAATTGAACGAACAATTAAATTGTAAAAATAATTTTTATAGTTTTATTTTTCAAACAATCAATTCAATCAAAGAGTCTATAAATCATTCAATTTCTCACAGCATTGGAACTTGTAACACAAAATTATGTCAATTATACTTTTCTTCAGACAATTTCACTTGATCTCCCTGAAATATTTAGTTTTTATCTCGATTGATAACCTTGTTGTTCTTATATAGTTTGAGGCTTTGTTACTCGCATTTAAGCATCATATTTTTATTATAGTTTTTAATTTAACATTAATTAAAAGTACCTTCAATTTATTGATATTAATTCACTATTTTCTCCATGTACCTTTGAACTTTTCCTTGTGAAAATCTTGAACTACTAAGAAAAAATAATTACTTCATTATTTATTCTTATATGACCTATAATGTCGTTTAAAATAGAATTGTAAATGTAATTAATAGTAAAGGTTACGAAACTAATATTTGATATTATATAAGAAATTAAATTTCTAATATTATTTTCTAGAAAAAATCTCAGATTTACAAAACATTGCACACAATTACACTGAATTGAACATTATAAATTATGTGATAAATTTTCTTTAAAAAGAAGGTGAATTTTGATATATTTACATAGCGTATTTTTCAGACGCACCTTTTTTATATAGAAAAAATGGACTTTTTCAATAAATCGTCCCTAAATTTGAAAACAAGAAATACTTTCAAATAAACTAAATGAGATCAATTATGCAAAACAATATGGAAACAGAGCAGCAGAAAGACATTTGGGTTCACCACCAACAGAGAAAATGATTCAAGAATGGAGAAAACAAGAGGAATAATTAAAACTGCTAAGTCAATATAAGAAAACATTCCGTTCACGTCTTATAGTCCGAATAAATAGGTAAATATACAGTCGAAAATCGCATTAGTTTCTAAACAGTAATCAGATGTATAAGATGTATGAAGTTTCCATTTTCGAACAAGCTGTCGTGTCCCAGGAATGGATTTCTGGACACTGTGGAATATGTTTTTCTGTTGTCTGTCGTGGAGCCTTATTTTTGATAAATAATAAATTGAACGAATTGTTGTGTCCAACCGTTATTATTACAATTGTTATTGTTAATATAGTGTCTCTTAGTCACCATATATAAATATATACATCAGCATAAAGGTAGCCTTCATCGAGTCCAACTACTGAAAGAACATCGCTTATATTTTCAACCAGACGCAGAATAAGCATTTTCATCGAGACCAGCTACTGAAAGAACATCGCTCATATTTTCAACCAGACGCTGAATTGGCAAAATCCGTATAGGAGCAGTCTTATCAAAACCGTGCTTTACTCCTCAAACTCCCACCCCTTGCTTAGTTAATTTTATACGTAGAATAAGGATTTGTAATTAGTCTTAGGAAGAACGCAAGAGAATCAAGTCGTATCGAATATTTTAATAATAAACCAAAAGTAAAACTCGTTCAATTTATTATTTACCAAACCTAAGGCTCCACAACAGACAACAGAAGAAGATATCCCACAGTGTCCAGATAACCATCCCTGGGACACGACAGAATTTTACTTTCGGTTTATTATTAACATAATCGATACGACTTGATTCTTTAATGTTCTTCCTAAGACTATTTAAAAATACTTATTCTACGTATAAAATTAACAAAGCAAGGGGGTGGGAGTTTGAGGAGTAAAGCACGGTTTTGATAAGACGCTTCGCTTCTGGTCCCCAGTTGAAAATATGAGCGATGTTCTCATCAGTGATTGGTCTCGATGAAACTGCCTATTCTGCGTCTGCGAATGTTACATTCGGTCTGACGGTGAAGGTTCCTTTATGCTGATGTATATGTTTATATAATAATATTAACTATATTAACAATAATAATTGTAATAATAACGGTTGGACGCAACAAAGCTGTTCGAAAGTGGAAACTCCATACATCATTATTAAGATTTTAACGATTTACGTTGTCTCTAACTTTGTTTGAATAAATTGAGAATGATCAGTTTACAAAAGATATATAATGATTAATTTTTGTTTTGTTTAGTTGCATAATTAGTTTATTGTAATTGTGCTGCTACATTTAAGTAATTCTACAAGATAAAATTATAAATATACGAAAATGAATATTTTATTCTAGCCAACACTAATAATTAGTACAAATTGAATTTAATAAAATATAACAAAAAGCTAGTATATTTTAATAAGGAAATAAAGTATGTTATTTTTAATTTTATGTTAGAATTTATTTATGTATAGAATATACTTTTTTCTTATGTATTCATGTTTGGCCAATAAATTATTATTATTAAAGAATTATGTAATTAACATTAATAAATGAAAGATAGTTTTCATTTATTTAATATGTAATTAATAATAATTTTAATATTATCTACCGTTCCACCAATCTAATGTAAATAGAAAGGTTTACATTTACTAAAGTTTCAGGAAATAGATGTTCGCTTAATAAATCTCAAATTGAAAGTTACATTTAATTTTCATTTATTGCAAATTCATTTCTAGTTAATTCAATGCGAATAAAATTATAATCATATAAAAAAAATAAACTTGAATATCAAAGTCTGTCATGAAAGAAACTTTATTTTTTTTATGATCTATTGGTGCTTATTTGACAGTTGACATAACTTTAGTGTTAATTGATATATTAAATGAAATAGTAAGCTTACATTGGATAATATTAAACACTACTGATGATTGATTAAATACTCTTAATTTTTAATTTAAAATGCACCAATTACATACTACAGGTATTCCCTGACTTACGAACTAGTTCCGGTCCAAAGGGTTGTACGTAAATCGAATTTGTTCGTAAGTCGGGAAAATTTTAAAAATTTAAAAATATAATTATCTTACATTACATTAAACATTATATTAATGTATGTATCAAGATTCAATTAAATGCAGGAAAGTTGTACGTTAAAAAATTATTGTTATTTATTATTGCAAGCAGTATGCAAGAATCAATGTAGTGAAGCGAACAGAATGCAAAAGTAATTAGCTTATGTAATTAAATAATAACTGAATAAATTTGTAATTGCTTTTAACGCTGAGCATTATTATTCAGTTGATCTATGTCGAATGACGCAACGATAAAAGACATGAATCTTTACTACAAAACCGATCCGAATGGAACTCACGTATGCATTTTCGGGCTTGTACAAAATACGAAAATCGGCCTTTTGCAATCCAAATTTGGGTTTCGAGTAACCTCAAAATTATTCAAATCGCGTGCAAGTCGTAACAATCGTAACAACAACAGGATTTACCAATTCCGAGAGTAAATATATTCCCAAAATCAATGTTATTGAAAATATTTTAAAAACAAAAATATTTTATTTATAATTTGTTATTGGAAAGTTTAATTATAGCATAAAAATAATTAGCAAATATAATTAATTGTTTCCAAAAAATAAGTATAAAATGATTAAAAAGAATTATATTATACCAATCAAGATTTCACAAGAAAACAAAAATATTATTGTCTGCAAATTAATGTGCTTTATTTGTCGAATGCAACCATACTTTATATGTATATAACAAACATCATAATAAAAAAAAAATAAAAAATGGTCGATAATTTGCTAAAATGATCAACACATAATAAATAAATTGTTTAACACGTTGACGACGGCATGACGCACCGGTGGGTCATAAAATATGAATAATAGTTTTGTCACTAAGCACGCCACTGATTTTGACTGAGTATAACCATAAATATCTAACGTCAATTACAAAGCTTAAAGGCCAATACATTTTTTATAAAGGGTATCCCAAAATTAACCCCAAAACAACAACCCCAAAAAATAAACAATTTGATAGCTGAGAGGTTATGGTTAGTAAAAATGGGGCGTTCAATGGATTATTAAGCATCAACAAGTGGATGCTGATTTTTCGAGCAAAATCATCCTAAGCGATGAAGCACATTTTCACCTTGATGGCTTTGTTAATCGCCAAAATTGCCGGAGAACCCAGGTTGCAGATTTTGAGCTCGAGACATCTTACATCGAGACATCGAGACTGTTACTGGTGCTCGATATCGCGATATGATAACACACTTCTTTCTGCCTCAGTTGGATATTATTGATATAGACGACATGTGGTTTCAACAAGATGGTGCCACATGCCATACAGTCCGTGAAACAATTCAATTACTGCAAGAGACATTTCCTAGTCGTGTACTCTCTCGTTTTGGTGATCAGAATTGGCTCCCTAGATCTTGTGTTATAACACCATTAGATTTCTTTTTATGGGTTTATTTGTAGTCAAAGGTCTACGTCAACAATCCCACAACCACCCGTGCATTACAGGAGAAAATTAAACGCTGCGTCAACGAAATTCAGCCACATTTATGCAAAATGGTCATGGAAAATTTCGATAAGACAGTGCATATGTGCCAGCAAAGCTGTGGAGGCCATTTGCCCGATGTGTTATTTCATAAATAACCATAACCTATGTATTTTATGATTCAATAAAAAAATCACAACCTGAACTCTAAAAACTGTGTTTTAAATAGAAAAATCTTGCGTTAATTTTGGGACACCCTTTATATATTTTAATAATTTTTTAAGCAATTTAGAATAATACGTGATATTGTGACATAATTTATGAATACAAAAAAATTGCGAGATACATTTTACATTGTTATAAAGTGATTGAAAATTATTAAAAAATGCATAAGAATAGTTTAAGTATGTAATTGACGTAATCAAGTCACGTTTCATCATAGTTTTAATATCATCTAAATAATTGACAGAAAACATAAGGATGAAATATTTGCTTTGACACATCTTGTTTATTATTGAAATGGACTTTTCTCTTAAAAAAATATTCCAAATTCAGTTATTGAAATGAATTTTTTAACTCGTTTTACTAACGTCACTTTTAATATAATCAATTTTTTTGGACTCATCCTGATCGACCGAAAATCGTTTCGCATTTGGCCGCTCTTGATATAACACAAAATATATAATAATCAACATAAATAATTTATTTTATTATAAGTGAAATTACAAAAACATCGTGATTAATTTACATCAAAATGATTTAATTGGTTTATGCTAATTATGAAAAGTGATGAAGCCAAGTTTTTTTAACAGTAATATTGGTAAGACTGATTTAATTATTTTTACTTTTAATTAATTCATCTAGTCACATTAATTTATTTCCATCCAATTAAATTAACAATGACTGTGCAAAAATCTGATCAACTACCACAATATGCTATGTATATTCATGTTGGTATGATTTAAATGGATATTGTTTCTATTTTCAGAGAGCTTACCGAAAGCGTGTACCAGTTAAGTATTTATTTTTAATCAATACAATTGCATATTTATAAACCATCATAGTCCCATTTGCATTCATTACGGAACGCAACTTCCTGTCTCGTCACGTGCAAAATACAATCACGTTAATCTAATAAAAATGTTTTCCACTTGTCTATTTGGAAACACTGCACAATCGCAATTTCCTGCTCATTTTACCTGCTAATATATCCGTTTCATTAAAATCACATAACATTATCCAATGAAAATTGTTAATAACTACAATTCATTAACCAATACAGTGGAACCTCGCTTAACGAGCATTTCGCTTAACGAGAGAAATGAATTATATGAAAAATGATTCGCGTTTCGCATAATGAGTGACGATCCCAGATTGCGCGCCTACCACATCATGTTTAAAACTTGTGTACACATATTATGTATATTTTTGAATATGTTTCACCATACAAGTAAAAATCCGGAAATTTTGGAACGCATTAAACTCATTAAGCAAGGTTCCACTGTATATAGATGAAAATCTCCAAGACCTTATGAAAAAAGTAATTGTTTAAATTAATTATATTTAAAAAAAAAGCATAGTTTCTTTTTTATGTTGCAATGATGCAAAAGGAAACGGTGAAAAATAGAAATTATAAATAATTATGCACTTGGTTTAATTGAAAACAATATGGATAATAATTAATTATTATTTCCAACTGCATATGCCTATAAGTAAGTATAATTGCTTTAAATGCAGGACGTTATTAGAGAACAAATTACGAATGTGACTATGAACAAGAAATGCATCTAATTATTTTAAAATAAGTATATAAACGTGCATTCTCTTTGGCATTACATAATATTTCATTTTAAATAAGTAAAATATATTTTAGTTGAAATATTTCACTTCGATTGTTGCTGTCTGGGTCCAATTCAATTTGATAAAATAACGCATTTTAAAATGAACAAAAAATATGTCAGGGATAAGTACTTTTATTACATGCAGATATTATTGCAAGTAATAAAAGTGAGCATTTCCAATCCCAATAATCGATTTGCTCTGCGTTTTGTTGCAACTTTGTAGTTTGTTGCAATCGACTCTCCAAATATTTTTTTAAAGTTAATTCGTTATAACTATTATTTTGAACTTATTGACTTTTAGAAATGATTGCAGCTTTTATTATGCAGTTTTATTGTTGCACTAAATGTTATTATTAATATAATAATGAATTTTATAAAGGCGTACTTTTGTTTGTAGTTGCACATCGCCCCAAAGAATAAAATTAATTCACCAGCTCCTTGCTTTGACACAAGGTGACAGCTGTCAAGAATTTTTCCCTAGTTATTGAATTTTTTGATAAATGATTTTTTTACTATTGATAATGTAAACTGATAGTTACTAAATATAATTATGTTGATATGAATATTGTTTTCAAATTAAAAGATTAATAAAAGTTTTATTTATCAAGACCAGAGCATCAATTGAATTACCGTTACATCGCACAAACGGTAATTATTTCTACGTAGTAAAGTTGGTCATGGCTGTTGGATCCTATACATCTATATATAATTGATCCTGCTATGGAAAAAGAAAAATCGGTATCATGTTTCGTTTTCTGCAAGCAATCCGCACCTAAAAGCAACAACACAATTATTCATCCGAGAATTTCACTTTTATAACTGAATTTGCTATTCGCATGCCGTCATAAGCAAATTGAAAATCGAAAATGCATGAAAATTACACAACAGAATAGAAAACTGTTCTACTCCCATTTTTCGTTTCTCTAATTGTCCAGTTCTCACTGATGCAATTTCAATTGATAGTTTCATCAACTTATTGGGAAAATAGGATTGTTATTGTAAATAAACTAGATGTTCTAATTAATAAAATTTTAGTGGTTTACTGATTACGGTTTTGTTTTAAGCCCACGGTCCAATTTCTGCTATCAAACGAAGCATTTCAGTCTTTCTCCTGTGTTATTTTTTTCTTTGGCCTTAATTTTAAAGTTAATAAATATTATTTTTATATAATTATACAAAAATGAAAACTAGCTATAAATCGGGCCCATCCGCAACATTGGTCTAAGGTCCCCATTTGTCCAAAGCCAGGACCCCTTTTTCTCGTAGGCCCTTCTACATTGCAAATCCTTACTATGTAGCAATATTCCAAAATAACAATATATCGGTAATTATGGTTACTAAACAACAATAGTTTTTTTTTTTCAATATAATAAATTTCTAATTCAAACAAGCATTTGATTAATTTTGTATACCAGCGTTTCTCAATATTTTTGCCTCATAACCCAACATATTTGTTTGTAGTTGTACTGCAACCCACATTGGCGAAAGGTGACAGCTGTCATTTCACGACCTAATAAACATTAACGAGACTCATAGATTAAGAATTGCAGTTGTGCACTCTAGTATGCGCATTTATCATTATTTAAAAAAATCAATATAATAAATATTTTGTATTAACCAAAACTCACTTTTCAATTCAAAAATTTAATTATTTCGGACACTATAAAATAGTATCACAATTTGTACAGATCTATTAATGAACTAATATAATGTATACTATAATTCATTTATATACATTTTTATTAATATAATCATTCAAATATTTTTAACAATAATAATAATATTAATTGCAAATATAGAATTACATAAAAACAAGTATGAAATAGAAGCCGCATGAATCACTGCAACGAGCTATTATTTGTGGTTTTGTACAGTACACATATTATTCAATGTTTATATCAAATTTATGTATAAAAAGATGTGCAAAAAGCAATCAAATTGAATCAGAAATCCCACTGTGTAGAGTTGTGGATCCAATTTCTTTACAAATCATATAAATTCAAGTGCAAATTTATGTATAAAAAGATGTGCAAAAAGCAATCAAATTGAATAAGAAATCCCACTGCGTAGAGTTGTGGATCCAATTTCTTTACAAATCATATAAATTCAAGTGCAACAGAAATAGAAATAATTCAAGGACTAAGAAATTTTGCATGATTAATCAGTGGTTTATCTAAGAAAAATGTTGATTCAGTAATAATACTTTTGAATAACAACCTGATAACATAACTTCGAAACATTATTTTTTTAGTTAACTATATTATAATTAAATTTCTCTGTACTCGATAAATCGAAACTGTGTACTCGAAACTATGATGATATTGGTTATGCGATTTTTCGAACTTAAGTTATTTCTATTAATTATTTTCAATTGTAATTAAAAATTTATATAATTATATTCTATAACGATTAGATTTTGTTGAAAAACCAATGAAAATTATTTGTATGAAATTTAAACATTTAAATTCAAATACATCAAAACAAACTGTAGTGTCCCAGGGATAAAATTCTGGACAAAGTGGAATATTGTCTGGTGTTGTCGTTGTGGAGTCTTAGATGTTGAGAATTTTTAATGAAATTCGTTTGGTTTTACATAACTTTATTCGTTACTTGATCGATTTAAGATTCATCTGAGACTATGCTCATCTTACGAGGTTCTGCTAAGACTATGTTCATCTTAAAGGTTTTGAAGAGACTCATGGGAGTTGTGATTGGGAGTATTGATGATTAAGCGTTCCCACGGGATTCGGCTTGGGTGGATTTGTTTATATGAAAAGTAGGATCGATTACGAATCTACGTGGAAATATTATGTGTTTATAAAAGGATTTGAATTAGGAGTACACAAAAAGGTATAGAAATGTCTATTCTTTACGCTTGGTCCCCAAGTGTATCGAACTGGGCTCACGACTAAGAGACTTTGTGGATGTTTCTTATACATAGTTTGTTATACATTCTATTAACAAAAATAATTGTAAAAATAATAGTTAGATACAACAAAACATCTGCTAGCCTTGCTACGCCATATATCTATCTTTTAGATAACAACAACAAATAATACAAAACTGCAGTTAAATGAAATATAAACAGAGTTATGGAAACGCAGTATTTCGCAAATAATTTGATAAATGAAACACAGAAGTTAATATAAATTTTTGAAAGCAATTCAAAATCAAACAAAACATTTTAGATATAAAACATAAATAGTTATGAAATAATTATAGATATTTCTAAAAGAAAAACAAGTATTTTTGTTTGACAATAATTGTTAATGAAATAAAACACGCGCACTTGAAAACTGTCAATCAACTGGATATGGTGACACACAGCAACGACAATTATTTTTCTCAGCAAAAATAATATACTAATTATTCATACCATAATTAAAAGCAATTGAAATTCCGTGTTTCCGCAAATTATAATTTAATTGATGCTTTTTTTTCTTCTACAATTTAATTTCAAGACTGAAAACGATTTTAAATAGCGGATTTCCCTGAACTTGGTGTCAAAGGTTAGTGAATTCTAATTAACATAAAATTGTACAAGTAACGCTCCAAAACAGAATTAAAACAATAGCAGTTTTCTTTTGTTCTCGAAATGTATTTAATAATTTATTATTTATATTGGTGTGGAAAATATATAGATTTTTTTTAATACAATTGATTCATAACTTTATGTACTTCAAATAATTATAATGTTATTGTTTGGATAATTTAATATTATTACATATAAAAAAAGGAGTCTGTTCTGACCTTTTCTGCCCTGCGGTATTGTATAGCACAAGTCGTGGAACTCGATATCAACGGGCATTCGTTCCGCTAGGTTCATCAAACTTTTAAACTCCTTCGGCTTCTGAACGAAGCCCTTTTCCAGACACGGCGACTCGTCCATTGCGATTACTGCTTTATTTAGATGCTCTTGACTTCCTCCAAATCCTTTCACAGCAATTGCTCGCACAACTTCGATGCACGATTCTCTCGTTTCCTGTTCAGCGTTGTTCTCTCAACTCGTGCAATTGGATTTTATATCATTTAATTTAATTATAAAAAAAATGTCAATTGGCTCGCGCACTTTTTCCCAGTTGCCTCGCAGCTCGGTGACTGCTTTCAAACTCTTGCTAATATTTGTAGCATTCTGGCTATTAACGACTCCCACTACGGCGCTTCGCTGAACGACTTAACTCACGATCGAGTTCATCAACACTCCAAATCTCATCCGAGATGTTTGTAAATTGCGTAATGATTTATCTGCGACCTTGAACTCCTTCGCTTTTACTTAATACATCAATGAATGCATCCTATACTAATTAACACAGTTAATTAGTTATATATTATCAATAAAAAATAAGAAAATATTTATCTGCTTTTAAAAAATTATTTTCAATCTTAATTAGTATACTTTAATTATACTTACAAAGACAATTATTATTTTTAAGTAATATAAATTGTCATTAATCTAGGTTTCTCCTAGATTAGATTATCATTCAACGCGATTTAGCAACATACAATCTAGTTCAGCGGTCTTCATACTTTTTACATATAAATTAGTTTTAGATAATAATTAAAATCACTGTAGACAGTAATTAGTATATAGAGTCAATACTTTTATAATAATAATTTAGAAAAAAAACATATTTTTCGAAGAGGTCGATCTAAATTCGTAGTTCGTTATTATAAATTAAATTTGGTTACTATCAATTAGGGTTTATACAAAAACCGACTTAAAAAAACCATTTTAAACCGGTTTTCGAATTATCACAAAAAAATGGAGAGACAGGATTTTTACAACTTATTATATATATTTATATATATTTATTTAATATATACAAAATTAAAAAATATATCAAAATCAAATTTATTCAATATATAAAAAAGCGAATAACAATAAATTACTATAAAATGCATCTTGTCATTATATACTGCGACTTAAAGATGACTTAACGCTTTCAAAAAAGTTCTTTGACAGTTTTGTGTTTAGTGAATACAGTTGTATGTTAGAGCGTTCCAAAATGAAGTAAAAATTTCTGAACGTTTTGTCCCATACATAAAACTTCTTGAGACCAGCCTTATGCAAATGGTTCGGTTTTCTGGCTAGTGTTTTTTTGCTAATATTCATAAGTCATATTACTATAATAAAAAAAAAAACTCCAATATTCCCGCAACAAAAATATTACTCTTACCAACACGAATCACACGAAATTGAAATATTATCGACTTTTTGATGGCTATGTGAACTCATTGTAATAACTGTATGAAATATTATTTATTTATCTGCTTTTATAACAATTATATTTAAATAATACTCACGCTGCAATCGATCAGTATAACAAACACAAATCAAACAGTAGAACTTGCGAAAGAATACACAACAAAATCAGTAATAAGTAATATTGAAGTAAAATCAATAATATTTGCAATAAAAAAGTTGTTTTTACTATGATTATTTGACTTTTTCCATTTTTAAAACCAAAAAAAAAATAATTACTCTATCAAGAAATCGTGCTCAATTGAATTGTATGTTTATAAATATATAAAGAGGATACAAATTACCATTAATTCATTTTTAAAGTAGACTTATACCACTTTCCAAAATAACGGCTCATTGTACATCTAGTCTCAAAAACAGATTTTTTTATTTGAAAATACATTTCTTCTTAAAAAAAAAACGGTTTTTCTAAGTAAAATATTTTGACAAACCCTAATATCAATCAATCTATGTAGGTTAAATTGTTATTGGCTTAAATTTTCATTAGACTATCTAACAAAATTATTATTCTTACTATTTTGAATATATTATTGTTAAATAATAATAACAATATATGTTGCTATAATTATATAGGTAAAATAGTTTATTAAATTAAAAAATTGCAAAGGTTATTGACCAAAACTTTTTTGAACCCATTATTAAATCACATTTTTAAAATAATAACACAAAATTAATAATAACATCAATATATACCGATAAATTGGCTTTTATAAAGTTACAAGGACATTTTTTTTCTTTAAAGGAAGTATTAGGAAATTACCAATTTCAGTGCATAGTTTATACACAGTTGGTTAATTTGCACTTTAACCGTAAATTATATAAACCTTGAATTAAAATCATACTATCTTTAATTATTTATAGTGTTTGAAATTATTATAAAAATAATACAAAATTTATAAATTAAGAATAGTACTTCGTAAAAACTGTATATTTTTTATTATTTTTTTTTAAATTTGCCATTAGGTATTAGAAAAAAATGTACAGAAAAAAATACTTACTGTATATCCCCAGTTAGAATCCGGACAAAATTGTATTTGAAGTTCTCGCTATAGGTGATAGTTGAGGCTAAAGTTAGCTAAATAAGTCATTAAAACTTTCATAATCTTAACTTGTCAACCCAAGCAAGCAAACGGGTACTCAAGATCAACTGTTTATGACGTTGTGAAAAGATACACAGTCTCAAAGGATTCTCTTATACTCCTGACAACGTTAACATATTTTGGTCGACTGACTACATTAAAACCCTACAAGGCAGCCAGCCTTGCATAATCTTCTAAGAGCACCATACATCATCACTATTTAAACCCGTTTCAAGAAAATGCCTCGCTCGCACCCCTCAAATAAAATTACCATTGCCCCCGGCAATACTTGCAGCATGTTTAAATTATGTAGATCCGATTTTCACCACACTCATCGAAACCATCAATCCTGCATTCAATCGACACGGAATTACTAAATAAATCTAATTCACAACACGTTTATAACACTACAATCACACTTCAACTGCCAATTATTTAAACCTTATGTACAATACTTTTTTTTATATATAATTGTAACCTTCATTCATGCAGAAAGAGCCAATAAAACCATTCTCACTGAAATAAAAACACTAAATACATATATTTTGGTCGAAGGACTTACACCTCCTAACAGTCCCAACCTAAACTCTTTGAACTCCTACGTATAGAGTGTAGTTGAAAGGCATACCAACAAGTCTTAACGTCAACATATTTTGGGCCGTTATCGAGCCAGAGTTCATGATAGTGAGAACCGCGATCAGTTGAAAACAACGTGCTCGCGAGCTAAGGCGGTGATCGTGGTGCAGGGTGACTATATAGAATGAAAGTTGTCAGCAAAGATCCATTAAATGACATATAACAGCATTTTTGTATATTTGGTAATAATAAACAACTTTTACCTAAAACTTTGCTGTCCGGATATATTATTAAGCCTATTATTAAGCCAATCTGAACCTATGGTAGCTGGTGGGTTTTGCCTGCAATTCGACTAGTGTAATCCAGCGATTCCAATCGAAAACTTTGATGCAGATCAATAATACTTCTTGGTACGCTACAAATGAGAAAATTCATGAAAATTCCAACATTAGTTTTATGACGGAAGAGATTGCAAAGGCAAGAAGCTGATATCAGCAGCGACTGGCGATTCATCCAAACATCCTGACAACAGACTTAACTAACACAAGTGATCATCGCTGAATATTAAAAAAGTTCAAGCCACAGGAGTATCAAGTCGTTTCTTCGACATTTAATGTGCTTTACGTGGCGAGCGTCTATGTTAAAAGCCAAAACATCAGCTTTTTTTGTGTATGGGCGACTAATAGCCGAATGGTTAAGTCGCCCTAAAGATTACCTACCTAATGTCAACCGCGATCTTAAATTTACTCATTGTTCACATTGATGAACATATTGTGAATCAAATTACACGACATAAAAAAATGTATATAAACATATTTGTGATAATAAATGGCCATGATCGTCTAGAGCAGGGGTCCCCAACCTTTTTGCACCCAAGAGCACATTCTAGATTGGTACCCGCAATTTTTTCAAGGTAAATTTATAGTTGGACATAGTCAACACTACACGCCATGGTGCCAGCGGGCATAGGGTTAGGGACCCCCTGGTCTAAAGTATGTAAATAATCCTGAATGACATTATACTAATACTAAGAGCTTACTTACCGTAAATCCATCATCCATTTATGTACTTTTTTGCAATTATTTATTTTTTTTTCCCAAAATTCTTCCAATGTCAAAAACATATTACTTTAATTCTTATTTTTCTTGTACATAACAAAATGTATTGATTTTAGTCAAAACTAATTACATATGATTCAGATTTTTTTTTAAATTTACTTTCATTATTTTAATTAAACTTCAATCATTGTGGTACAAAAAAAATAAATTTAATTGCATATAGTGGTAGAAACATGCAAAAAATAATTGCTGTAAAAAGCAATTAATAATAATTGTTGTATAATTTTAACATTGAATTATTGTTAGATTCGGTTCAGTAATATTCATGTTGAAAATAACAAATTCTTTGTAAAATGTTACTCTAGATTAAACAAATAATGAATAATTTAACAAGGAAATAATAATATGTTAATCATATTAGAATAAAATAAAAAATAATAAGTATACTTATTCGTAAATATTTCATAAGATATTTCCGCTCATATTAAAATAGGTCGTAATATTAATAATATTGTTTTACTATTCAAAAGTTTAAAATTTCTTCCAAATTAAAACATTTCCTAGTCCCTTTTTATATTATGTTTATTCCTTTTCTGTTGATTATTTATTCGTTATTTGCAATTTATCTATTTATTTGACAATTTTTGTATGTTTGTATTAAACTCTTATCAACTCAATTATTCGCAATTTTAATTGGTTAATTAAAATTGCAAATGGTTATTTTGTACAAATAGAATTTTATTTCAACGTCACTCTTTGAGATAAGACATCGCATGCAGTATCAGTTATGACCTATTGAACAATATTAAAAAAATTGAAAGTGGTTAAGTTTATCAAGAAAAATAAAATATAATTGAGAGAAAATGCAATTGTAATCTTCTTCTTCTGCGAAATACATGTCTGTCGACAAGGAATGCTATCTCGCCTAAGTTCATCGCGTGAACGAAGCAATTCTGCAAAAAAGGGCCGATCAACGTGGTCAAGTTATCTTTCTTCACAAAAATGTGCACCCAAAAACCGCAAACATCCTTTATACTCTCCGAATCTTACGCCAACGGATTATCACCTTTTCCGTTCATGTCGAATCAAACGAAGGGCGTTACTTTCGCCAACGATGAAGACTGAAAATTGATTAAAATGTCTGAAAATTGATTAAAATTAATTATTTCGAAAAATTGAAGCAGGTAGGTTTGTAGAGGAAGAAACCTTGCTTAACGAGTTTAATCCGTTCCAAAATTTCCAAATTTTTACTCGTATAGTGAAATACTTGTATAGTGAAACATATTAAAAAATACTCATAATATGTGTACACACGTTTTAAAAATGATGTAGCAGGCGCACAATCCGGGACTTCTCTTTTCATCGTCACTCGTTATGCGAAACTTCGCTCGTTAAGCGAGTCATTTTTCTTACAATACATTTTGCTCGTTAAACGAGATTCCAGTGTAAATTTACGGGGGAACTTCTTACACAACCCAATAAATTGATTTATATAATATAAAGTAATGCTTTCTATGCATATATACAATCGAATTAATCTATAATTTAAAAAAGAATATAACCATATTTATTGACTATGTGAAATATAAATCAGTGTTTGTACACAATTGAAAATGATATGATGATATTATAACATCATTTTAATATTGATATTAAGGTTTATACAAAAACCGACTTAAAAAACGGTTTAAACCGGTTTTCTATTAAAACTTCTATTCCATTTCTTTTGAAAATTAAGAAAGAGATTTAATTCCATCCCAATTGTTTGTTTGTTTCATTAAACAGACGATTTCGTATCAAAACCGAAAAACACTAATTGATATTCAGTTATTCTTAGAAGATTTATATTCTTATTATATACCATTATATTTGTAGAAAATATCCGACACTTATATTTCAGTTCTATATTTAATTGAAAAAGTAACATTTTATTCATCTTTCAAATATTTTTAATATATGCAACTTAATATACGTCAATACTTATATTTAGTAGACTTTGTGACCTTTCTTCTTTTTCAAACCTATATAAATAACTAATCAAGAAGAAGAACTAATCAATTTGATAATGGTTGGCTATACCACGAAACTTCAAAAACCAACAATTGTGGGGGCCGATAAACCCGAAAAGGGGTAAAAAAAAGAAATTTATATCAATAATAAATTGATAAGAATACATCTTATATGTAATTTTACTTGGCATTGGACATATATCTTGATGGTTTGAATTGTTATAAGTATATACTATACTAAACAAAACAATATCTACTGATAAGCTATTGTTCAGTATAAAAATTTCATATATGTATTTTTAAATCCTTTAGTATTTTCAGTATTAACAATTTAGTTACTTTGCACTTATTTAATTCAATCTTAATTACTTTATTTAACAATTTTTATTCGACCCATATCAATCTTAATAATAATAATTTATTGGCCAAACATCAATACATAAGAAAAAAAAAAAGTACGTTCTATACATATAAATAAATAAATATAAAAATATATATATATTAATAGGCTGGCCAAAGGGTAACAATCTTATTTTATTGCATTTATCACTCTCACGTTTTCTTATTACAATATAATAGATTTTTTGGTTAAGTTTCAATTTCAAAATCAAGTTGTTTTTAACTTTTTTAAGTGAGAGTATTTTTCATACACACATAGATTTATTTATAGTTTATTTAAAATTGCGAGTAAAGTACATTCATTAAAACATATTTCTGCTTGCACTTAAACTGTCGTCTGAAACCCATTAATCATTGTTACAGAACACATTATTTTATTTTAGAACTTTATCGTAAACTTTCATTATTTCTTGTTTCATCCAGAATTACATCCAACACATCATTAATTTAATTTAATAGACTCGTTAATGCCGAGATAAAAGAACTAAAGACATTAGCTTTTTTTAATTTATTAACATACTATTAGAGATACAGATGATATCTTCAGTATTTATTATATAAACCAAGTCATTTATCAAACAATAATGTATACAATTTTATAAATATAAACTTTTTAATTTCTGAAAACAATTGCAAATTATGTTAAGCAATTGCTAAATCGAGATTTTCATATCCTTTCAATGTAAACTGAAATGCTTATTACATAAACATGAGTTTGTTTGTTTGTTTGAATGTCAATGCATTATTACTACAATAACTTCATATACTTTTAGCGTTATGGAAATTAATGTAATAATATGGGTGTATACAAATTTATGAACAATGTAAGCGATACATCTTACATGAGTGGGTCAAAACTGCACCAAGCAACAAATGGTATTGGGTGTAGCAAACTTTAAGTTATTCATACGCCTCTAAACATTCCTCGTTGTCGCCAAACCTATATGTTTTGTAAAAATGTTCACTTCCTACTAATAAATGTAACATAATTAAGACTATATATTAATTAGATCTGCACAAATGCATGAACATACATTACAAATACTTGTAGATCTTTTATCATTTATATAACAAATGTCAAACTTAATAATATTTTCTTACCTACTATATTTATTATATTAAAGATCGGATAGACATTGTTTTTATTTATAAATGTTGTTATTATTATGTTGTAGGTAAATTAAGTAAAGACGTAATGTTAAAATTAAATGAATTTTATTTAAATAATAGTTTACAAAATAAATATGTATTGATAAATTCTTATAATAAGTCAATTAAGGAAGTAAATTACAAAATCCTATTTAATTTAAATAAGTCTTCTATGTACAAAATAATAGCAACAAAGAGTAATAATAATATAAAAATTTTCAACACGTGCAAAATGCAAAATATATACATTTTTCTTTTGCTAAAAAAATAGTAATAAAAATAAATAGCAGTTATACTTAAAATTTGGACTTAATTAGTAACTTTTTGGTTTAAAGGTTTGTTGCGTTTTGAATCGTTTGCAGCTGACTTGGGAGCAGTCGCCCTTACGGATGGCATCCAATAGGTGTTCCATTGGTTTGAAGGACTTGTCCATGTCTGTGTCCGGATTTCTCAGGCTAGAAAAGTAGCAAAGAAAGAAGTTAATTACATAAAGTTTTCGAGCAGACAGCGTGTCTATGGGAATCTTTGAGTAACAACGAGTATTTTGCACCGGTTCCGGTGGTCCGCGCCGGTGGCCGGTCAGGAGAAAGTCATTGGAATTTTTGGGCCCCGGGTGAAACAGCCACGGAATGTGGCTGCATCTGTTCGAGGTGGAGGAAGTAAATGCAATCTTTCTCCTCGGGCCAGACACACTCACTACTACTACTACCTAGCACGTGTACTTCAAAAGTGCGAAATTCATATTTTAACTTTCTCTTCGACATTCTATTTGCCGCTTCAATTTAGAAGCGATACCTCCGCCGTTCGTAGACTTTTACGAGCTACAGCGTAATTAAATTTGAGTTGTTTCGATTTTTAATTGCACGGAAAAGGTAATTGAGACAAAACGAAATGTGGACGTAGCTATTTTTCTCTTCTTAATTTTTCATTTGAAGCGATTTGCAAAGGAAAGTAAACGCGGAGCAATGCTTCATTTTTTTTATTATTTATCTCTGTCGGTCTCTTAATCTTATTTAGGCCGGTGAAAGCATTCTTGCTCATCTTTTCTTTCATGGTATTAAATATGTAAAGTGGAAATTCCAGGAATGTCCGTAAGTAAATATATAAATAAATAAAGAAAAGAAGCTGTTACTCACTGTGACCAATCCTCGAGCCAGACCCGCAGTCTCATCACCATGTATTCTCTGACGGATTCATTTGGTTCATTCACGATGTCTTGGCAAACTTGCCTCTGGGTGCAGAATGACTCATCGGAAACGCTGTTCAAGTCCCGAGCAAATCTCCTCCTCTCCTTTTTGTTGTTGTTGTTGTTTTCATCGTTGATCGACTCCAACAAGACGAGGATTTTGTTGTTGTATTGAGGTTCCTCGTTGAAGGCGCGCATTTCGCTGGGCTCCAAGAACCGTCCAACAGCTGCCGCTCCTAAGCCCAAGGCAGCACCGCCTGCTACCAATCCTAAAGCCGGAAGAATTGCGTTCGAACCGATCGGCGCTAGAATTCCGACCTTCTTCTGTGCAGGTTGCTGATGGCTAAATCCCAAATTATAAGAAATCTTATGTGTAGCTTCTACGATTGGCTCAAAAACGGGTCTTGTCAACTGCTGCATTCTCTCCAAACCGTTCTGCACATTATCTTTGATGCTCTCGGTTATTTTGAACCAGAACGGTTGTTCCGGCTGCTTAGGCTTGATATAATAAGAATTATAAGGGTAATTCAGAACATCTTTCTTATAGTATTCTACGCTGTTCGGAGTGTACTGGCTCTGCCTTGCTCCATTTCTTTGATTTTGCTTATCGTAGCTGTATTCATCTTCTTGTTGGATCTTCGCCGGTTGCACACCGAGCTCGGGATGAGCGTACTGAAGAACCGGCGTCCTGACACCCTCATTAAAGTTCACAGGACTCAATTTAGTTGTCGGTGTGTACAACTGAGAATTGGGATAATAGTTGTGACCTTGGTACTGTAACATTCTCCTCTGCAATTGGGGCGTTTCGACGGCACGATATTTCCTGTTCGAAAAGTAATCGCGCTTCGCCTCTTTATTGTTAATCTCCTTGATGTAGTCAATTAATTTCGCGTTGGTCGACCTTAAATTGTCTTCCCTGGTGAACGGTCCTCCGTATTTGGCGCCGTTGAAGTTGATGTAATTGACGGGCTTAGTTGGTTCATCCAAGTTATCTTTGACACTGAACGGTCCGACCGGTTCATTAGTAGTCTGCGGCTTGAAATTATCCTCTTTGGTGAACGGTCCAACGCCTTCATCATCTTCGGCGTGTTTCTCTTTAGTTGCGTAAATCAATTCTCCTAAAGGTACAGCCGCTGGTGGTTTGTATCCCTCTTCGTATGGATACAACTTTCCGTTGATAACCCTAGCATTCCTCCAGGTTTCATGCTTGTCGTTTTCATCATCCGGGACTCGGACACCGTGAATCACCGGGATACCATCTTTACCAATCTCCACGGATCTTCCTTTCTTCACATCCCTTGCGTTCTTCACGTAAACGTCTCCGCTCTGGATAGTCACAGGTCGTGGAACATACGGGATTCTGAAACACATACCCAATATCACATCATCACAGAATCAAAACAAACCAAAAGAATACTTACATATCACTATCTATAATGTTTGATGCTTTCTTCACTCTAGTTTCTGCCGGTTTGGTGGTACTCTCCGAGCTCCAAACCATCGAATTAATCGGAATCCAATTATTGTACGAACGACTCGTTGGTTTGTTGTCGCGCTTCTTCACAATCAGATGTGCAATGCCTCCATCTCTCGTGACTACTTGAAGAGTCTGCATAGAATCTGGATCGAGACTTCTCGAAACTTTAAGCTCCGTCCTTGCTATTGTTACAGGAAGTTTAGTTTCACCTTGACACAATGAAACTAAAATTGTCAGCAAATGAAGCACCTGAAACAAAAAATAAATAAATAATGTTAATTCAATGATTAAATAATAACAACAATAATTTGAATGTTTCTTACTTCGTATTTTTTATGCAAAAAAAAAATTACATTGGAAAATAAATTCATAATTGCCTCAATTATATATTTTTATTTTAGAAATTTCTTTTTCAAATTAATTTCGTTAAATGAAGAAGAAAAAAATGCTATATTCAATTTATTACATTAAAGCAAATCATGTAGTGTGAATACATTAAATACTACGTGAATTCACGACATTCCTTCAATTAATAAAATTAGAAAGCAAATTTAAACTCTTGTTTTTTTTTGTATATTTCTTCCTTTACTTCTTGATTCTCAAGAATATATAAAATTGCCATTAGATTATTATATTTGAACCATTGAAAGCATGCCGCTCCATAAAGGATCTGGGCTGTGTTAACCTGAAAACTACTTCATGCGCATTGGCCATGACAAAATGCACTAATGACGGATGAATTTCATGTATTTCGTTATTAATTAACGTAACCCAACTCAAACACATTATCCAGGACTCTTCAACTATCATAAGTGGTTTGTTGAAAAAAAAACATAATTAACTACCTCTTGTTATTCATAACGATTAATTTGTTATGTAAAGAAATTAAATATCGTTTACTAATTCGTATTTCACATTTTCGTAGCTCATCTTTGAGGAATGAAAATGACAACTGCATTTATTTTTAAAGTTATAAAACTCTCAAAAAAATGTATTCGATACTAATATTAGAGATATAACTATACTGTACTTATTACCTTACTGTTATAGTATAGAAAATTAATCACAAGTGTAATACAGTGGAACCTCGCTTAACGAGTTTAATCTGTTCCAAAATTTTCGGATTTTTACTCTATTATACGAATATTTATTGAAACATATTCAAAAATACACATAGTTTTGTGTACACAAGTTTTAATAATGATCTAACAGGCGAGATTGCGGGACTTTTCTTCTCATCATCGCTCGTTATGCGAAACGTCGCTCGTTAAGCGAGTAATTTTTCTTACAATTCATTGCTCGTTATGCGAGGTGCTCATTAAACGAGGTTCTGTAAACTGTACACGGTTTCATTACAGATAAAGAAGTGAAATTTTGAACTAAATAATAGAAAAGTATATTGTTCTATAATAAAATAAAGAACAGATTGTAAATAAACATAAAATAAGAAATATAATAAATGTGTGAAATTAACAAAGCGTCATGTGGTAAAGAAATTTAAGAAATGTCTTATGGAAATTAAGTTATAAAAATGTCTTTCAACCGAAATAAATTAACTACCTATCATTTCATATACCACTGGAAATTTAAATATTATCCGCTAATTGCTGTTTAGTATACAGGGTACTTGACCTTTGACGTCAACCATTGTTTATTTATAAGAGAAATTCCGGAGGAAGAAAGAGAAATAATAGAAATGGATGCATAAAATTATACGAAACGATCACATTTTTTCATCGTTTTATTCTAGTGCTAACAACAATTTAATTTTTATTTCCAAATTTTAATATCAAGACTATCAGTGTATTGAATAAGAGGTTATCGGAATCAGAATCAGAAGTAATGAAATGCCGCGTCCTTGAGCGATTGATACGCATTCAATATCTCTCTTTCTTCCTTTTTCGGACTCGTATTTGCATATGTCAGGATGGAATTTCTGTTTGAAGAAAGTCGCCGTCTCGCGAAAAGTCAATAACTTTTAAGCATGTGCTCATGCTTTCACTTTAGTTTCGTAGTCCGTAATAGAGGCAGGCACGGATGGACATGTGCCACAGAGAGCAAGCACACTTTTCAAATATCCGATTGCATCGCGCCGGACGTTCTACGAAATTCCATTAATTAGAAAATTACGAAAATTATTACCTTTTCCGTACCAATCCGATCATCAGATTGATCATTAATTAAACTTTTCAACCAATACAATTCTCGCATTCCGTATAACTTTTCGAACTGCATCCATTTAATATCTGATATTTGATTTCGTATCGGATCGATTGAACACGTTTCTTCCTAATTACTTGCGCATGCCAACAAATTGATGATCCATTCGACCGCAGGCTTTTCTAATGGCTTCTAAGCGGAAACGTAGCTCTAAAGTCTTAATTTTGTTATAATTGATCTAATTAAATTATATTTTAAGTATGTTTACTCAATTTTCTTCAAGTGAAACTATTACCTTTTACTCTGCAGGAAACTATAAGAAATAATAAGTCATTATTTTCAAACAACGATGTATAAATTTTGTATCAATTATTTATTCTTGAAATTAATTACAAGTTGATTTCCATAAGTCTATGAATAGATTCAAATACATTTTGGACTGTCTTAATTTTAATACATCCACTTATACTACATTCAAAGATATTTCACTTATCCTTCATAAAAACCGATTTGATTTATTTTCGATTATTAACTTACCTTTTAGCTTTACGTATTGTTATCTTGAATATATTAATGAATATAGGAATAATGATGCGGGTAACTGCTAATATCCCCGCACTGTTTAAAACCGTACTAATTGATAAACAAACAGCAAAACATAGACATGACTGAAATTTCGGTTCCTATATTTATTTATAATTTATTTTTATTTTGCTTAATTAAAATTTGGTTTGCTTTAAAATTATCAAATTCTAGTATATAGTAAATTAACACTGATCGAAACCGCACTATACGAAGTATTACTTTATTAATAAATTCATTATATTTTATTTTGTATAAAACACATACATTATATAAATTGAAGTTTATTTACAATTTGCAATTTTTATAATAGTATACTACATATTTGTTTTCTAGTACATATGATTACACTAGTTTTTTTCTATGTTATCTAAGTTTCTTCTAACGCGATGTGTATAACACGACTATTTTGAAACAAATTTAATCATTTTTTTAATTGCAAATAATAAATCATATATAAATATTTATAGAATCTATAAAATAAATTAATTTCATTTTTAAATTTGAAACACGTGTATTATATTTCATTTATCGATATTTCAATAGTAGTATGTTTCTCATTGATTACTTTCTTTGGTCATATGAAAGTTGTTCTTGATATTGACTTATTGATCTCAATGTGGAATGTATTTATGCACTGCTTTTTATTATCTTCATATAGATTTACAAGAATAATTAGTAATACGATATGTGTGAAAAGCTATAAATATCATAATAATCCTATTTATTTCTAGTCTTAGCATAAGAAATTTATTAAAATTCAAATTGTTAGGATTTTTAGGATACACCTGATATCTTGAAGATATTTTTTTTATGAGGCATCGACAGCTTAAATCGACAGAAGATATTGGGCTGTAATAACTAATAACTATTACTGAAATTGAACCAAAATGAATAATCATGATAATAACAAAATAAAATTTTAATTGTTAAGACTTGAACTATTGTATAAACAGGTTTAATGATAGAAATTAAGAAAAACGTATTATATTACAAGTATAACATAGTTCATTTCTTCTTTAATTAACTAGATAATAAATGAGTAGGATTCAATTCCAAAATTCTACTAAAACAAATATGACTACTGCTTTTCTATTCGTTTAATATTATTGAGACATTCATTAAATATATTTATGGTGAGCGAAATAATGCATGTTCGTTTCTATTGATTCGAATTGGTCGTAAATATTGGAATGAAGACGCCCGAAGCCGGCGAAATTGATTTTGTTTTTATGGCACGTCATTAATGTTAATTTAAATTACGCGCCATGTGAAAATGATCGAGGAATGCGGGATCTCGAGTCCACATTTGGAAGAATGTTTCATTCACTTTCTAACGCATCCATCACACGTAGTAACAGCAATGTTGCAACCAAAGCCAAAGTGACTCACGTACAAAATAACATGCAGAGAGACCTGTCCTAACCCAAAAGGACTGGTGCATGTGTTTCCTTTCGAGAAAGTAAAATTGCATTTTATAAGATTTCACATTCCTTTTTACAGTTGATAATAATAAGCAAGTTGCAATAATTGGGATATTGATTTCTGTTACTGTTTAGTTATTGCTCCTTATATAACACTGACTGATTAATTATGCATTTGCTTAAAAACCGAAATGATCTATGAATACAAGCTTTCTTTAAACATGAAAATGCAAATAGAAGTTCGGGAAACTATACTTAAATTCTGGAGGCGTATAAAAGAAAGGATCTAAAAGTGCATTATTTATGACAACTGTAGCACACTTTCCACCAATAAATTAAGAAAATACATCAACAAATTTGGTTATGAACAGAAATTATCCAGTTGATAACCAAATTTGTTGATTTGTTTTTTAACTTAATAAATAATGGCAATAAATTCAAATGAAATAAATCACAAAATGATATTTTAATTGTTTTAAATGGTAATTGCAAATGAAAGTAAATCCTTTATGCATAGAAACTAAGTCCTGTGAAAACGTGCGAATGGAAATCAATTAGATTGTTGAAAACAAGATGAATACGTTAACAAAAAAAATAAACTGTACAAGGTAGAATTGCCGCTAATAAATTCGAAGCGAGTGAAAGTTTCGTGGCAACAAAGAAAGTATTTACCTATGATTATTATTTCAACTGAAACGGTGTTGTCGACCTCGAGTTCTCTCGGTCACTTTTAGTTTTCAATTATGTTGACCAAAAAAAAAAATTTTTTTATTTTTCTCATACAATTTCAAGCAGCGTTTGTTACAGTTCGGTACGAAACAAAAGTACACTAAGTACAGGCAATCTTACACGGTTTTTAATTTCCGGTTCACAAATGGTTTTATTTTTTCGTTAACAAATGGCTGTTCATTAAAACGTCCTCGAAAGAAAAGAAAAGCTATAAAACGAGCACGAACATAATGATGTAGGTATTACACTCTTTTTTTTTGCCATAAAATTAAGTTGTTCTGCGTTTAATAGAGATTTCCATTTTACTTTGTTGTTCTCGAGTTGTTTTATAGGAAAAGGAGTGAAAACATTTTGTTTTATGCTAAATACGACATGTCTCCCATAAGTAAATGAGAAAACCCATTGGATTTCACTCATATGGAGACAAATCAAGAAAGTGTAATCATTATGACCATATGCAAGCAGATGCAGAGAGAAAAAAATAGAAACTAGTTCAGTTTTACGCGTCAAGGTCGGACGTCTTTGTTTTGTGAAATTGTATGTTTCAATTTGGTTTACAATTAAGTTTAGTTGTTTTATTATTTCAAATACAATTCACTTTTTTTAGAAAAAAATAATTATAGGATATTTGTAATCATAACCAATCAAAAAATCCATAGTAAAAATCGAAATTATTGAAATTTGGTATAAAAATATTACAATTTAAAATATTTGCAATTTAACAACTTTATGAATATATTAATACTATATAACATATAATTGCTGGTAAGAATACAATGACATTAATATAGACTACTAAATGAAGAATGTTAAGAAAAAGAATAAACAAATGGAGTCAACAGTTTAATACAGTGGAACCTCGCATAACGAGCATTTGGCTTAAGGAGCGAAATAAATTGTAAGAAAAATGACTCGCTTAACAAACGACGTTTCGCATAACGAGTGACGATGAGGAGAGAAGTCCCGGATTGTGCGCCTTCTACATCATTTTTAAAACTTGAGTACACATATCATGTGTATTTTTGAAGCGAGGTACCACTGTATGTTTGAATCAACGAATTAATTAAATTTTAAAAATAATAGACTTGTACATAAATTTTCAATCGTCAAAACAATAATAATCTTTGCTAACTAAATTGACTAATATCCTGTTAGAGATAAATTGTTTAAAAAAAAAGCTATAAAGCAAATATTTTAAATTACTTTGTAATCTGAATATAATACACTGACCTATTGTAGTTTCTATCGCAGTGTTCGAAATGCGTAAAGAAAGTCGGTGGGCAGCAAACCATGTAATAGTTTTGTGAATGAATAGTGAGCGGCATTCACTGTTTAATCATAATTGTCCATAAACCATTCAAAATTCATTATGAATATATATATATATAAAAAAAACGCATGTGCCAAATGCTCGTTAGTTCAAATTTCTAACGGTGCTTAATGAAATGAAAAGTTTAATTGGAAATGAAATTCAAGTGCAGCAGCTTGATATAATTAATGTTTTAATTAATTGCCTTTTGGAAAGAGTACATTTCTTGCATTCCATTTGATTTGCACGTGTTAAAGTATTTGTTAAGGTGATTCGATTTCATCTTTTGTCTAGAAATTAATCATTTAATTCAATTATTTTAAGTGCTAATATTTCAAATTATATAAATAGACTTAAATATAATTTTATTTATTAGTTTTTCTTTAAAATTTTAGTTAATTGTTAGATGTAAAAATAATATGTATTGATATTATATTAATAATTAAATATTTCAAAAATAATACACAAATTTTGAGCTCTTTGAAACATAAATAAATTGTAATTCATAACAATTGTAAAGATTTTGTTTTTTACATATTTTATTTATATAATTCAACTAGGATTACTTATTTACATTATGTAATAAATACGTAAATTAAGAAACAATTGTCGAACAAAATATAGAGGAAAAACATGTATAAAATTTAAAAAAAAGATTAAATAGAATTATTGAGGTTACGTCATTAAATAAACAACAAAATATAATTATTTTCGCAAAGCATTAAACGAGTTAAGATAATTTAAAATGAGAATGAAGGAAACGGAGGTAATTTTGTTAAACATTCAACCTCTTTCATTATCATGGGAAAGTTGGAATTCGTTAGAAGAAACTGCATTTAGTTACATTTCATAGTAGTACCAATAATCTACGACTTTAATCTTTGGTCTCTATGTTCCTTACACTGGAAAGCTTTCCACGAGTACGTAATCACGGAATTACATTATCCAATGCATACGCTTTCAAAAGCATTTCAATTTAAAAAAAAGGTTTTACATACATCACGAAATCCAAATAACGGTCTTTATCTTCTTCTACTCATTACACCGACTCGTCTAAATGCCGTATATAAAGGTAAACCGACGATTCCAATTAAAAACTTGAAATATTACGTAATTGCGAGATTATTGATACTGTCTTACAGTTCAATTCTTTATTAAATACGGATTGAAAGATAATTTTGTTCATTTAGCTTTCATTATTTATCATTAGATGTATTAATTTTTATGAGAAATATAAAGAGTTAAACAAAATATAGAATTAAATATTACGTTTTCTATTATTTATCAAGAGCAAAAAATGCACGTAACATATAAGATAGAATTACAATAAATGATTAACTAATGTACATAATTTGTAAATGTTTAAAGAGATTGAAATTCAAATTATTGTTTTAATTAAGTTTGTCAGATTAGTATGTAAATTATCACAGAATATTTATTAGTGCAGCAATAAGTTCAATCAGTCACGAATCAATATAGTTCGATTTAAATATTTCAAAACAAACTAAATTTTAATTGAGCCAAATGGAAATACAGTACACAAAATTATTATTGTGTTACTTATTTTTATGTTACACGAAACCAATTATCCGTAATATGTATTGCATATTGTGTCTACTAAGAATACATATAAATAACATAAAAGTACATAATCAGTAAACATAATTTGATTAAACTTTGAAAAAAATTGAGTTGAAAGTATTTTTTTTTCTAAATATTGTAAGTTTGATTTATTAAATTGAAAATTGAGTTATACTTAATTGAAACTGTATAACTATTATTTTTTTATGAAGAATTTAATTTATTTTAAACTCATTAAGTTTATAACTTAAGTTTGGAAGTCATAAAATATATATAAGAGTATTTTCTTAATTGCAATGTATTGCAACTTAACACTTGAATCTTTCTTTATAATTTTTATCATTATGAAGGACATAAATCTATATAACTTTAATTCATTATTAGCTACTGAACATAATTTGTTATTTTTGGCAGAAAATCTTTGCCCTTTGGCGTAAATAATGGCCAAATTTGTAAATAACTATAATTGTAAAATGTTTGTGTTAATGAGTTAATTAATTTTGTAATTTTAGTAGAGAAATTGATAAAAAATATAATATGTTCAGAGATAATAGTGAAGTAATAAAATATTTGAATAAAAAATACCTTGAAGAGCTCCATTATTGTTGTATGGGCACTTGTCGAAACTAAATCCAAACACAATCGAAGAAGAATCAAATGTTCGTAATAAATGTACGCTGTTATCAAAGGTGTATTTTATTCACGGCGATAAATCGTTGATACCACCACATCGATCCACATCGGCCTCTAGACTGAGAGATTATTGGCCATCGGAGTCTTGGACGTACCGGAATAGAGAGAACACTTTCCACTTTCTGGGGATGTGACCCAGATATACACTTGCCTCGCCACTACTAACATACACATAGAGTGGAAAAAGAAAGAGGGAGCAAAAAAAAAAGGAGAAAGAACGAGAAAGAAATTCAAAAGGCACTGCTTGCCGTCGATGGTCATCAACTTCTCGTACTCCGTTTTATTTTTTCTTCTTCCTCCTCCCCGTCTGCCGTGCACAATTCGAGGATGGCTTAACGAGAAGACATTACACACACGTGACCACCTCAAATCAAAGAATCAATGGGCTAGGATTAGGAAAGGAAACGCATTCCGAAACGGAAACGGAATGTGTCTAGCTGCGAGCCAAAAAATAAAAAGGAAAAATTTACGTAACACATTTTTTTTTGTCCATCCGAATTCCTATTACAGTGATTGTAAACGCGAATAACTCTCGATGGGATGGTCCAGCATTAAAATTCCGAGAGAGACATATTCGAGACACAGAAAACGCGGATCGTTCGAACATTTCTCGAGATGACTTAATCTCCTTCACAAAAGAAAGCTAACTTTATCACCTGCTCTAATCAATTAGGAATTGTGCACGTTAATTGCGCCTTTTTAAAAGGCCATTCACATGTTACTTATAGTTAATTATGCGCGATAAAAAGTAACGAAAACACGGTTTCGAGTGTAGCGATTAATTTAATTTTTTTTTTCTGCGCTGCTTGAACATTTTAACAATGCAATAATTGCTGAAAGCTTCAAAATAGGAACAAAATTAAAAGTAGAAATAATCATAATAATAAAGAAAAGTTTCTAATTTTCTGCCCGGACGACGTTTGTGATATATACACACATACACACTGACAACAGAATTCTTCTTGTTATTATTGTTGTGTTTTTTTTTTATTGTGTGCTGTAAATCTGTTTAAATGTTTCTCGGTTTAGCGGTGTGCTTATTGTATTATTGCAATTATTATTGGAGAAACCAAGCGATTTCTCTAATTGTCTACCCAGCCACATGCTTAGTAACCCAACAATGAAGTTTTTCTTCGGCGGAAGAAATCTCTGCTGTGCCGCGCCGGGTTTTGCGTATCCCTAATAAAGATTCGAGTAAATTATTTTATAATCTGGCCATTTAAATTGCCATTGCTTGGATCATTAACAGCCAAGAAAGCGTGGAAACACCGACGCTCGATCAAGCTACGAACCATATAGAATTATAATTTTTTAATAATAGAAAAAAAATACACAGCTTTTTTTTCTATACTCCTTCAATTTAGACAATTTAAATTTAATTAGTTTTTATTGACATTTTTTTCTAATTGGATTGAAATTATATTATCTCCAACAAATATTAAGCACATATGATTACTTTGACTATTTAAAAAAAATATTCACTATTATTACTTTTAACTACATATTTTATATTATAATTGATTTTATACTTTTACAAAACAATTTCATGTAACGAAAAATCGATCTAAGAAAGTTGCTAAAAAAATATATATATTAACTATTAGATGAAACATGTAATTAAAAATAACAACTTATTAGAGATTTGTAATAAAAATAGAAAAATAATGTTATGACATCAAAATACAGAATCTTACTCATAACTTACTATAAAAATTAATGTAAAATACGATAGTATTTGTTCGTAGGATGACTAATAAAACAACAACTTTTGGATTATATACATTGTTATATATACATTGTTAAGATACAAGAATCATCTTCGTCGTTTCTTCTATCGCGAAATAAAATAATATGGATTTGCAGAAAACAACATCAATATCGAAATAATTCGTTTATTATTATATTAGACATAACTATTAGTTATTACCTAACTCTTTTTACTTCTCCTTTTTATTCTCTTATTAAACTTTGCAAATTATCATAAATTGGATAATTTATAATTAATGAATAAAATATATTATGAATATATAGCTACAATTTTAAATCATTTATTATATTTGTCTTTTAGCAATAGTAAATGTATTATATTTATTGGGTTATTCGGAATCTTTGTGACAATTTTCAATAAGTGAAATTGGCGATACCTGATTATATCAGAATTGTTAAAAATAATTGACTAAAGTACATATTCTGGAAGATGACATTTCAACTGTTTAATATTTGTCATCTGCTGTTATTGAGGTTATTAAAAATGGGTCGTTATAAAAAAGAACAACGTATTGTGATTGTTAAAACACAATACAAATTTGGATAAAGTTTTGCGGAGATTGTTCGAAAAGTTTTTTAAAAACATTTTTTTTTAAACATCATGTTTAGCGATGAATTTTATTTTCATTTGGATGGTTTTGTTAATAAACAGAATTTTGGGACAATGAAAATCCACAGTTATTAATGAAAAATGATGAACCTATAAATGTTCAACTGTTTGGTGCGGATTATGGAGGTGTAATTGGACTGTAACTTTTTGTGGAATCAATTGGACGACACGTGGTTTCAACAGGATGCTGACACATGCGATACAGCAAGAGAAACCATCGATTTGTTAAGATAACATTTTCCTGGTCGTGTGATTTCCAGAAATGCTGACGGTAATTGGTCGCCCAGATCTTGCAATTTGACGCCATCCGATTTTTTCTTTGGGGTTTTATAAAGTCCAAGGTCTATACTAACAAACCACACAATTCCTGAACTGAAGACAACATCGTATGACATGATTAATCTCAACATGTTTACTTTATATCAATAAAAAAAATTCTCAATTAAATAATAATTTACTGCGTTTCATGCAAAATTAAATCAGGCGTATCCGATGGGCCAAGAATACAAATAAAGCAATAACTAAGAAATATTCTGTTTATGGAGAAGTTTATTTAGCTGCAAGAGCTGTGGGAAAGTGATTTCAGCCTTAAAGATCAAGCGAAATGTCTACTACTAATAATGTTGAAACCTAGATATTAATCGGGAATAACCGGCAATACACGATTATAAAAGGTGTCCCAAAATTAACGCAACATTTGAATTTGCTGCCATTTGTGCAGTAAACTGTATTTTCTATTTAATTCAAATCTTGCGTTAATTTTGGGACACCCTTTATAATAAAAAAATATATCGATTTAGAAAATTTTTAATTTAGAATTTTAGCAAAACGAACATTACCCGACGACCCAATATCTAGGCAATAAATTATTATTATTTTTATATATAGAAAATATATTTCAATTTATGAGGTGAAATTTAATAAAAATATAAACGTTTATTACATCATCGATATTAAAAATACACATTATGTGATTAAATAAAATTTCTGTACATTGAATTATTTTTCAAAATTCATAATTGTCATAATTTCAACTAAAGAAAGCCAAATTATATATAATACCTCTTAGCTTAGCGAGCATTTTGCTTATCGAGCAAAATATATTGTAAGAAAAATGAGTCGCAAAATGGAACGCATTATCGTATATTACATTAGTTTATATAGGGAGAATTGTTTCACTATACGAGTAAAAATCCGAAAATTTTTGAACGGATTATGCTCATTAAGTGAGGTTCCACTGTATTTCTTATATGTACTAGATAAAATTGCTTTAAAAAAAAATTGTTGTTGTTTTTATATAATCTTACGTGGCCAAATTATAATTCGATATCTGAAATAATATAATAATTTTGAAGTAAGTATATACATGAACAAATATCGTGGGTATAATAGCATGTCTCTAAAAGTTATGATGACTTTCTTCGCGCTTGCCTCTTTTTTTATTTCAATCCAAAATAATATTATTGGCAGTGAATACAAATTACTACTTTCACTTTATAATCTATAAATGGCAAACATTCTGCGTAACATGCGTCTATAAAAACATAAATTTATTTAAATTGGCGTAGAAATAAATTAATATTCATATATTATTGCATCACTATTTAAATTTTGTAAAAATCGTATAATAGGTAATTATTCCAATAATTCATATAGTAAAATATGTATAGAAATAACTCGTATAGTGAGGCTTCAATCAGTCCGGATTTTTTATTCATTCAAAATTCAAAACAAAGTTTTTTTTAATTGTATACTGTGAAGTCTCTTTTTGCCCGAGATGTTGTCGGTATCGATTACCCGGACTATGCGAGGTATTGCAGCATTTTTTACACCTGCTGCTTTTCTATATTTATAAAATTGCTGACATCAATATATGAAATTTCATTCTTACTAATAAATCTAATACCATCTGTGGTCATCTGCTGCGCAATATGATACAAATTTAGTTGAAGTGAAATTGAAAATTTCTGATAAATAACCATTTTCACATTTGTCACTACGTCGAGAAATTATCACACAATTTGCAAGCAGTTCTTGGGAAAAGTATAATAGCAATAAAGATTAAGAACAATATTTGTGTACAGAAAATATTTGTTTACCAATTATCAGTGCTGTAGAAAGTTGTGTTGTTTTACACACTGGAATTATTATATTTTATGGTATTAAAGTTAACGTACACCATTTGCTGCAATAACTAGAATTAATACATACATACATTAATACACTGGACAGAAAGAACTTGCATGATGTTAAGTTAAAAGAGAAACCTCTAGATAAAAAAACTGAAGATCATGACTCATTTATTCAATTCCTAAAATATCTTTTTTGATATGAAATGGAGCTGAGTATAATTTACGAGAATGTATAATTGACAGGATTTTCAACGCACAAAATGGGAAAATAGTTTCTAAAGAAAACATTCCTGAGCCGTACCTGTTTTATTCTTCTTCTAAACGAAATATCTACATTCTTTCTTATATTTATGAGATCTGTATAAAATACACATTTTCTCTATTTCCATATTACGAAATATACTTTTATTTCTGGTACCATAAATTTTGTTTGATCTAATTTTATTAATCAATAATAATAATGTTTATATACAGAAATAAACAAAAGTAAATATTAATTTATAAACTTTGAAAACAAAACTAATTGACGAACTATATACAACATGACCTCACATAGTCCGGGTAATTTGTTCCAACAATTCCAACTGTTTGAAACCAAATTGCAATCGATTGCCCTTTATATATAGATATATTATAAATTTTGTTTAGTATTTTCAAGGAATTAAATACATATAAAATTAAATTGCACAAAGCGAAATTTGATTATATAAAGATAAAAAACGATCATTTATATATAAAGAATTATGTTGTGTACTATTATCAAAGCGTACTATAGTGAAATGATCGTAGCAGCACTATATGAGGTATTGCTGTACTATTATTTTTTACATTTTAAGGAAAGATCTTGAACATAAAGTCCTTTGGTTATAAATGTAGTCAATTCATTACATTGAGGTTAGATAAACCCGAAAATAATAAATTAATATAAATCTCTAAATACTGCTGTAATGTTTGCTTCTTCATTGTGCATTTACAATATTAAAATATATTAAACTCTCTAAAATTGTTTTTTTTTTTTCTTTGAATGTAATAATGAAAAAGAATATTTTTTCCTCAATTTTCCACATTGCAAAATACTATAATTACTGAATTGTTGCAAAAAAATAACCATTGTTATAACTTATATATGAATTACAATGAGATGAATAAAACTATTTTGAAATTGAATTAAATTGTACTATAATTGTTTCATATAATTTAATTAATTATTAATAATAATAATAATAAAAAATTCTTATGTGGTATTAATTTTATTTACAATCAATGTGAACAATAAGTAAATTTAATCAAGGTTGACACGGTGGCAATCGCAAGCCCGACAACCGAAATCCCGTCTATCGAAATCCCGAAGTTCGAAATCCCGAGTGTATCGAAATCCCGACAATCAAAATCCCGACTATATCGAATGTTCTAATCGTAGTATTGCTAGTTTTAGGAATATAGTATAGTATGGAAGACAAATATAAAAAAAAAACATATTTTTAATTGGCTATAATAAGATAATCTCATTAGTTCTATAATATTTATAAGTTGATAGTACATTTTTCATTTTAAATTTAAATTAAATAAATTTTGTTTAAGAATATTATCCTTGGGTATGGTTTAATTGTTGTTCCTTGTAAAGCTGGAAGTGCTAAGTTTCTTATCGTTTCTCTTTTCTCTTTCCAGTTACGCAACGGAGTAGAACTATTATCTAGTAAGTAATTGGGGAAGAAATGTTGTGCCCGGCAAATAGAGCTCGAGCTTCTTCTGCTTTCTCTGCACTTCCTTTGTTTTTCCGCGCGCCTGCAAACAATTCTATAATTATTCAGTGCACCGGGACATGAAAACAATGGATGCGACAACGTTATTTATGGTTGCACGAAGCCAGAGATCCATTTTCCATTCGAATATGCTGCTGTTCGTACTTCTTCTGGTAACTGTTGCATTAGCAGAAAACACTTCTGAAGTTCCATCAATCGCAAATCCAAACACAGTTGGTAAGTTTGAAAAATAATATTTGGTATAGAGTTTTATTAGATATTTTTTTATTAATAGTTCAGAACGTGTCTCTAGAAGTTGAAGATCAAAATGTCACGGTGAATAAGAATGCTAGCGAACTGCAGTGGGATAGCAGTAACTACAATAAATTGGCTGATCTGAGTAAGCCTTGGGTTAAGAATGTCAGTGAGTACCAAGTGTTCGAAGAATCTTGGAAAGCGTTAGAATATACGACTACTCCTAAAATTGATGCAGTTTATACACCAACTCCAATTCCCATACCACAAGCTCTGAAGAGCTTTGCGCGTCCGGTGACGATTACTACCACAGCAGAACCAAAATTGGTTACATCTAAACCAGAAATGCACAGAATTATTCAGCCCTATCAGGAATTAAGTCAATCGCGTCGAATAAATTTACAGCTTCCAACAAAACTAGACGAGTTCAAGCCGAGTCCGGAATTATCGTTCGAATACAATAAGTTTCCTGTCGTGCCGGCTTTTCCCGAGGCCAAATCATTTGGAAACACCGATCAGAAAATTCGTTTCCCCCAGAATACGAACACATACGACAGTCATCCATACCCGTTCCAAAAAACTGTCCTTAAGAGACCCATAAATTTCCAAGAGAAAATACTCCTACAACAGCATTCTCAAAAACCCGTCATCGAGGAAACTATACATACCGGATTGGCGACACCGTCACCTTGGAAGAAAATAATAAAAATCTTAACGGCCTTTATTCCCATTGGTCTTCTTATTAGCGCCTTAACTCCAAGCGTCATTACAATCACTCCGATGAATGGGACGTAAGTAGACGAGTGGATCGCAACGGCTGTATTTAACAGTATTTCTTTCAAGATATGGAAGAGCTCGATCCGAAACTCCAAATAAACCAGTTGCACTCGATTTAATCTCAAAACTACAGCAGGATGGATGTGACGAACGGATTTTCTGCGAAATATTGTTAAGCGCCGAGCAATCCAAAAGCCCAAAGAAAAACGTCGAAGGTTTATTGCAGAATTACTCACAAGGGTAAAACAATATATAAAGACATTTGGAATAGCATTAAACTTTAATAAACTGTTGCAGGAATGATCACAAGGAAAAAGTTGATAGAATATATTCAGCTTTGAAAGAAGGAAATTGCGATTTGTTTAAATGCGAAAGTATTAAATAAATAATTCGTTTTATTTTCAAATTTAATATTTCTTTATATTTGGGGTTCGTGTATTAAAATTTGATGTCGTATTTCATTGATTTTCTTGATTTGCTTCCGTCCATATCGTCTGCAAGCATCGCCAACTTCTTAAGAACCATCCTCGTTCTGTCCGTTAAGAATGTATCGACTTGTCCCATTATGTTCACTAGCTGAATCATCCTTTCGAAATTCTTATTGATCTTTTCCGCGTTTTCTAACTCGGCCTCCTTCATTTTAATCTGTTCCCTCAACTTCTTGATGACGTTCCAACCCTTCGGAAACTTCTCCGTATCTTCCTCGTTACTGAGGACTTCGTTACTATCAATCACATTCTCATTTATCTCTTCCTCACATCTGCAACCGAACACGAACTAATCTTAATTTGACGTACCTGTAAGTATTAAATTTTCGTCACTTACCAGTATTACAATGACTGTTACGAGAAAGAGGAATTGTCTGTCTAGATGCATTCTGTGGCCTGATTATTATGATAATATTTCACTTTCGCTCCAATTAATAACGAATGCGACTTGCGGTTTCTATCGCATTGGAATATGCTGATGAATGTACACCAATCGTTTGCAATAATGAGAATATGAAAATGTATAAATCGCTTATTAGGCCAATTAGCAGCGACCCCAATATCCCCTTCAATGCATTATTTTCAATTTATAATGACACATCAGAATTAATGAAAAGGCTGAACAGTTATGAATCTACCAGTGCTTTGTTTTAACGAATTTGAAGACGAAATGAATATTGAAATTATATTTTCTAAATTAACATTTTGTAAATTAATAAAACTATGAAAAAATTCCAGGTAAACAAGTAATTTGATGATAAATTGTATTTATAGTACTACATAAGATTTTGTAGCAATTATAATTTTATTTTTATTATTGTTTTAAGGTTTTTATTTTGTATTTATACCAAAAATGTTATTATTAATTCTAAAACTATAATAATATCTTATATAATCTAATTATATTAGTCACATGTATTTGTTATTAAATAAAATATTTATTTTATATATTAAATGTTTACAATATTTTAGCTTCAAATGATTATAATAATAAATAAAACTGTTTGCAATTTAATAAGAAGCCATACTTTTTCAAGATCATCCAATAAGGCACAGAATAATAATGTTTATTCTAGATGTTCTTAATAAAATAAGTATTTAAATCAAAATCCTAACTAAAACTTTGATATGATTTGTTGTTATATTTGTATTTATGTAACTTTATTTCTGTAATATATATTTATATTATTATAATCAAGTTATCCATAAATATAATTTAGTTCTGTAATGCATTTATATATGTATAATTTATAGTAACATTTAAACTTTTCTAAAAAAAAGATTATTATATTAGGCAACACTCATTACATAATATACCTTATGCAACACGTTATACATTAATGTTAAGTTCAACAAATGTCCAATTCGCGTCGCTTACAGCGTGTTCATTATATTCAATTGGTAGCATTGTTTGTATTTCCTGAATAGCCTTTTATTATCAACGTGAATATACGTTATTTCACGTGTGAATAACGGTCAAAAAAATTATTGTAGAAAAACAACAAATTGTAGGGATCAAGATGTCAACAACCAGCCAGAAACATCGTAATTTTGTTTCCGAACCCATGGGAGATAAAC